>NC_133660.1:109109640-109409640 GCF_037893015.1 Macrotis lagotis
AAGAAAACAGTGAAATAGGCATAGAGAAAATATGAAGATAGTTATTTTCAAAACAGATTAGATGTCAAAGAATCAGGACAAATAATTTTTAATAGTTTGTCTTAACGTAATTCAACCATTATTGTCAGAAACTTTCTTACATTGGTAACTGTACTCACCATCTGGTTTTAATGACATATGCAACATATAACTCAATGCTTTTCATCCAATAACTAATCATGGAAATGTCACCACAGCAAGTTAAAAAACTATTTCAAGAAGCAACCAAATTCATGAGGTAACCTGAATAGTATTGTTATTGTACCTGGATTTTAAATAATCTCAACTCCATTTGTACTCAAAAAGATGCCTAAATCATTTTAACTTGCCCTGCTATTAAAAACACCTTTCTGTAGAACAAAGAAAGCATGATTGTTACAACATCAACTGCTTATAAAAAAAAAGATGTTTGTCCAAATTGCTTTAAAGTGATATAAGATTGTGTGTGAGTGTAAGTAAATTAAATATTCTCTGTTCAATGAAAAAAAAGAGAAAGCAAATAAAGGAGGAAAGGAAGGAAAAATAGTTTTTTTATTTTCTCCTCAAAAAGCCCTAATTCCTTTTCTTCATGATATCCCTTCAAATACTTAAAGAAAGGCATCATAGTCCTCCTATTTCGAAGTTTTCCCTTCTTCAGTCTAAATATTCTTAAATTTGCTTGAACAAATCCTTACATGACATGAACTTGAGCAGTATCCTAATCAACCTTTCTCAATATCCTCAACAACTTAAGAATTAACTTATTATTCCTAAAATGGAGTACCCAGAACAAAACATGTCTGCTAAATTTGATCAAACCAGAGAAAAGTACAACATAATTATTACTGCCCTCCTCTTAAGACAGAACAATTCTGAATGCATCCTAAGAATATTCTAATTTTTCTTGACTTCTCTATGTCACTGCTGACTCTGCTGAGTTTGTCATCTGATATGTTTAAAAATCTGCTTTCTTTTTAGTCTCAGAGAGCTTAAGAAAAAAAAGTCTATAAATTTGAAAATGTTAATGAATTAAGGATGTTGATATATTACTATTTCTCTGAAAAATCAACACTCCTAAACAAGCAGGTGGAAGATTTTTCACATCATCCCTTCCAAAAGATTTTTTTATTATGTTTCTGTTAGTATTTCTCCACTGACCAAAAACAACTATAGCAATCATCAAGATTCAGGATTGATGAAAAGATTAATGTAAGAAACTTAACATGGTGTTTTATATAAAATTAATTCAATTTCATCTTCTTAACTGGAGTTGTTGAAATAGACATATGTAAGTTATAAAATGATTCTCAGGTTTCAGGCACCTTCACATATTATTTACATATGAGAAAACTATTCTAAAGGAACTCTGGAGCAAAATGTAGGAATCATGGGTTGGTTAGACTTCAGAATATCTAAGAATTTATCTAGCTCTTCCTCTATAAAGTAAAATTATCCTGGTTGTTTCAACCTTGATTGCAGCATTTCCTTGGAACAGTCATTGTTCTAATTCTCTGTGAAGGATAATGATGGTTGGTTTTATTTTTTGTTTTCACCAAAATGTGTCAGAATGATCTTCTGAATTCCCCTATGCAACACCTTAAACTTCCTACCCCAAGCACTAATGAACATCATCTAAAAATCAATGATCTGCTTATGAATAATCAAAGAACTGCCAGTCTTTCTGTTGTTAACACACCCATTCTACAAGTTTCTGTCTTAAAATCACACCTTGTAGACTTTAAAGAGTTTAGAGTACTCAATCTCTTAACTTACTGATGAGGAAATTGAGGCTTAGACAGGTCAAGGATACTTAAGTATACAATTACATATAAATGGAAGGATATAACATGGAGCCAAAAATATCTAGATTCAAGTCCCAGATTCACTACTTAAATTTTAATTTGAGTATCAGTTATCACATTTATAAATGAGAATATCTGCATTACCTCACATAATGTTTTAAGGAAAGCATTGTATAAATTGAAACATTATCAGTATTTGGTGTGAAATTTTTATTATTTTGATTCTTAATTAGTACTAATGAATTGATGTGTTTCCCTACAATGAAAGTCATTTTGAAAAGGTTTCTTCCTTTTTTCCCCCCACTCCTTCTAATCCAGAGGTTCTATTGCTGCTTTAGTCATAACCTTCTCTCACTTTCTTTATAGGCTACATTGATATCTGGCCCTGTATTTGAGGACCTCTAATTCTGTGCAAAAATGTTGTAGTGATAGTCTAGCTCTAAAGCCCCAATAATCATTCCTTCTATGACAGGAAAACAACTATCAGAAGAAAAAAGAGCCGAAGCTTCCAGTATATTGTGAAAGAAAATTAGTCTATTCTTCTAGCAGTAAGGACATGGAGAGTCATTGAAGTACTTTGGTCACTGCTAGTACATCTTTCTTGCTCAATTTTTAATAATTGAAGTGATATTCATCCTCTAACAACCACTATAGCTCAGTTGACCCTACACATTGCTACAGCAATCATAAGTCTCGAGTTTTCCAGGACCTCAGAATGCATACTGTCAAATCCTGGGAAGAAGTCCCCAAATCAACACAAGTAATTTAACTGCTAAAGCTAGGAAGTCAAGTGATGCAATGGTCAGTGAGTTTTACAAACATGAAACAAGATATGCAAAATTATTTGCAAATCTTAAAGCATTTCTATAAATATTAAGCTGCTATTATTATTAAACTGCCTGGTTCTAAGTCAAAACTGGGGTGAACTCCCCAGACAACAAAGCTGAGAGGTCCAAAATAAAACCTCAGGTTCAGAGGTCCAAAGTTGTGAGAAGTCCTCAAAGGGTAAAATTAGGAAAATAGCAGGGAGGTGGGGAAGCATAGAGCTTTGTGGATACACAATTTATCTTATTCAAGAAAATTTTTGCTGAAGTTGTGTTCAATTCATTGTAACCTCATAGATCATACTATCCATGGAGTTTTCTTGACAAAAACACTGAAGCAGCTTGTCATTTCCTTCTCCAGTGAATTAAGGCAAAGAGAAGTTAAAAACCTTAACCAGGGACATATAGCCACTAAATATCTGAGGTCAGATTTGAACTCGAATTTTCCTGGCTCCAGGCCTAGCATTCTATCTATGAAGTCACCTAGATGTCTCCTAGGTAAACATAGTAGGTTAAGTGATTTTCTCAAGGTTATATAGTCTGAGGCTAGTTTTGAACTATGATCTTTCTGTTCTCCAAGCCCAACTATCTAAGCTGTCATTTAAGAAAATATTATAGGAAGATGTTTTTGTTTCTATTTTATGGATGAAGTATATGTTGAATTTTCCCTCCATATTCAGTTAAAGCTTACAAATTTAATATAAGATAAATATAAACATTCCCATTATACTAATGAGAAAACTGACAGGGGGAACAGTTAAGTAACTAGCCACCAGAAAGACAACTGATTAGTCTTAGGGAAGAGTGGCCAGATTTCTTATTCCAGAATATTTAGAAGTTCAGTTCTCTTCCTATCATTTAACCTGCTATTGCCATTTAGTGCTATTACTACCAGCTTCTTTCTATCAATGAGATCAGATTAAAGCATATGGTTGTCATCAAACTTCATATCATGAAGTGTTTAAAAATTACTTATTGATTGAATGACTAATAAAGTTACTCATATCACACTTGGATACAAATCCCTATCACAATACACTGGATAAGTGGCAATTTAACTGTTGCTTGAAGAACCCCATTAAGAGGAGTGTGATGGATGAAGTTTTGGTCAGGAAGTAGGGAAGATATTAATTCAAAACTAGTCTCAGGAAAGTGTGACCATGGACAAGTCACTTAACTGCTATCTGCCTCAATTTCATTATCTGTAAAATAGAATAAAATGACTTACTTCCCACTGTTATAGTGTAGATAAAATGAGGCCATGCTTTAAAGTGTTTTATAAATTTTAAAGCACTTTTACAATGATGATGATGATAATAATATCTCCTGAAGCAGCCCTTTGTACATTTTTATTTTTATTTTTATTTTTTTTTCAGGGCAATGGGGTTAAGTGACTTGCCCAAGGTCACATAGCTAGGCAATTATTAAGCATCTGAGGCCGGATTTGAACTCAGGTACTCCTGACTCAAGGGTCAATGCTCTATCCACTTCACCACCTAGCCACCCCCCATTGCACTTTCGATAGTTACAATTAGTAGAACCTTTTTGCTGCCTTATATAAAATCTTAATTTGCCTTTTCACAACATCCACCACTATTCCTAGTTCTATCTCTTGATTCAAATAAAAATCTACAAATATAGAATTTAGAAATTACATAAATTTGACGTTCTAGAAAATTATTTCACTTAGGATTAAAGATACCTATTTTTGTTTCACACAAAGTTAGTTTTTAGAATAAATATAACCATTTATAATAAATCTTCATTGAACAAATCATATTTTCCCATTTTCTTGTGATAATATCCAGGATTTTATTTTCATAAGCTAAATTAAAAACTATTGAATAGAATGATGTATTTAGAAAAAAAGACAAACCACAATTTGTTGTGGGACTCGTGCTTTGCATAAGACTTTCAGAACACTACATAACCTTCCAGATATTTCTCTGTCAATGATGTTACTAATAAAATAGCAATTATTCAGATGGTTATAATACTTATAAGTACTTTATTTTAGCTATTACTCCCTCTGTAGAGAAATAAAAATTTCATTATCCCATTTTACAAGTGGAAACTTACTTAGAGGAAAGGGTTGATTTAAGTAAATTGTTCAGTCAATCAGGACCTAAGAAACAGAGTTTGGATGCCCAACTTTAAACCCAGATCTCTTTGAAAAATGATTTTTGCTCTTATGCATCTTTTAAATTGGAAGTTCTAGACAATGAACCTTGTTAGGACAAGGACTAACAAGGACTATCAAAGACAAGGAATATCAAGGAGTTTAATTTAGGCTAAGGCCTTCTACTTTATTATGAAGGTTATGAGAGACTTAAACAATGCCCCTGGAAGCTACCATTCATAGTAGTAAGAGAGCAAAATGCTACAGCAGTCTCAAAACTATCATGTTGTCCTACTAAAGGAGGAAAAAATCAATGTGAACCCCCTCCAAAATACAACTTAAAAAACACCATTTTGTTTATTTTTTTTGATGATGTTTTTTTTCTGAACTGCATCCACACATTGCTAAATGTTTGCAATACAATTAATGCTGAGGGGCGTAGAATTATAAATTTGAATCTTAAAAAGACAAGAGAAGTTATCTAATTTGAACATTCCATTCCATTTTATAGATGGAGGAAAAGAGAATGGAGAGTTTGTTTCTTCAAAAATGTTATAAAGCTGAGATTTGAATACACATTCTCTACCTCTAAACCTTGTACTCTACCCGATGCCAAACACTTCTTACCTTTTTGGAATTAATCTTTCTCAACTTGAATATTATCTTTTATGGAAAGAACATGTTGATCCATTAATCTTTATGAGTGTGATGAGTAGGAAACAAACAAAGAGGGTTATAATATGGATAACTATGATGACTAGGAAACGAAATTTATATTTCATGTAACAGTAAATAAGAAATTCATTGGATGATTTAGCAGGTGGAACTGAACTAGTGGCAGTGTTTAATATGTATTAAAGAAACAGGAGCCTGGTCAAGGATGTCAGCTAGAATGATACACTATAAATTAATGCATAAAGTGCTCAAAACAAAGAGAATAGTGAGAAATGGTTAAATAAAGAAAAAAAATAGTAAATGAGGTGAATGCCTGGATATGAAAAATGAAGGAGAGATATAAATCAAAGATGTCATGTATTTTAACTTGAGGGACTAGAAGCTAGTTGTTGCTGCCAGAAGCAGTTATCATGAGAAGTAGTTTGAATGGGTGGAAAGTGATGAATTTTCAACATAATTTTAGTATAAATAATATCAAGTGACTACTATATCAAAGGAAAATAATCTATTAGGTAACTAGAAAGATAGATTTGGGTATCATCAGCACAGAGGTGCTGGTTAAAGTCATGAGACTATGAGTTTTTGAATAGAACTATAGAAAGACAAATGGAGAATATATCTGAGATTATAGTGAAAGGACAGGAAGAAAAGAAGGATTCATTATACTGAATATATAAGAAGCAAGTCAATACTTGAAAAAAGACAGGCTTGTTCTGTGAGGAATCAAAGACAGTTTCAAGATGGAGGTTTTTCAGTTACATCAAATCATTCAAAGTGGTCAAAGGGAAGGATGTTGGGGAAAGGTTTATTAGAGTAAAGGAAAATAAAGTTAATGATCACAAGGTAAATAGTTTTAGTAGAGTAGTAATTTGAAATTTAGATACCAGTGGGTTAACAATAGCCAGGGTCTACCACTCCATAGTGAAAGGAAGAAAAAAATATGACAATTACAGATCAAAATAGGGGCAAGTGAATGTTTGTCAAAGGTAGGGGAGAACAAAACATGAAGAAAGAGGAGAAATCCATGGAGAGAGGAAGATCAAAAATGTTGGAGATATAAAGAATAAGCATTACAACCAATGCCCATAGAAATTTTCATGGGAAGCTTTCAAAAAGTTAACTTTAGAGAGTAATAATATTTATTTTTCTGTACTTGGAGGGAAGAATGAGAGGAGAGGGTTAGAGACATAGATGACCTTGAGATGAAAGAAAGAACATATTTGTGCTGAGTTAATTTATGTGCCTAGGTCATTGAAAATTTTTTAAAAGGAGCTTTGGAGAATGGTGAAGAAGAAAGAGTTGGATTTGCTTACTTTGGGCAAGTAGCTTATACCTAGAATTCCAAAGACAACTTAGTTTAATGGGATACCCATATTGAAATCTACTTAAGTGGAATATTATGTATCTAGAAAGTTTTCCCTGAATATCACAAGTATGATATCCAAGGAAATAATGTAGGGATCAAAGTAAGGGAGACAAAAAAGTATAGATAACTGCTACAGTATCAGAAGGTTATTGTTAATGAAAAGTATGAAAGAATAGATATCAATTGGTATTGCTAAGAGGCTTGCTTTGGCTCAAATTGTTAGTTGGAGAGCTGGTACTAGATCCTAGTTCTCAAAACTTCCAGATTTATATAATTACCTTCAACATTAAAATTGAAACTAAATTTTACTTATAATTGAAAAAAATAAACTACCAAAAGAACAGAAGCTAAACCACTGGAAAAAGAGCAAGGCTATAAAAGGAGCCAACTGATATCAATATCTAAAGAGAAAGGACTTGGCACTAAGCAATAAAAACTAGCCAATTTTAGACCAGGGTCCCTTCTTGACACACCCCACTATCCAAATAATCTGAGCTTGGTGACTATATAACTTTATAAAGAACCATATCCCCTAGATTTGAGGGGGGGAGATAGAGGTTTGGAAGAAGTTCTTCTAAGGAAGCCAATCACTGTGGGGCCTCTACATCCATTACTTAACAGTATCTGGAGTTTCACAATACCAACAGACTGCCTTATATTCGCAGTCAGCTCTGAGGCTATATTATTCTCATTGCCTTGATGAAGAAATAAGGAATGTTGCTCTTATCAAATCCATTATATATCTCACTGTCAAGTCATTTTCCCAAAACCCAAATCTTCAAAATCAACATATTTGATTTACCATTACCAGTAGCAATACAATTTATAATATTGGAAATTCTAGTCTGAATTTTCTTTATTGACATGAGAGGAGTATGAAAGTTTGTGTTCTGATCTTCTGCATTCTGTACAATGATAACTATATTAGGTCAAATAAATAAATTAGAAAGGTAAAATTAAAACAACCAAATAACAATCCAAAATGCTCAAATCTACAGCAAAAATGTTCAAACTTCTTAGTTATTCCAGACCTTACAAAATTTAGCACCATTCTTGTTTTCATCACTTCCCATTACTCCCCTTCTCAGAAATCCAGGCAAATTTAAAAATTAACATTCCATGAACAAACTTCATGTTTCCTGTCTCAGTCAATTGACTTATATTCTCCCATTTACTTGGTATGTTCCTGCTTCCCTGATAAAATTCTGTTTTCATTCAAGGCTCATTTTAAATACTATGATACCTCCCTTGATCTTTTCTAGTCAGATACAAGCTTTCTCTTATTCTTAATAGTCAGTATCATGGAGTTTATTTCTTTGCATTTCATATTTTAGTTATGGGCAGTTAAGTGGTATAGTGGATAATGTGCCAGATTGGAGTTTGGAAGGACTGGATTAAAATCTAATCTCAGATACTTACTAACTGTGTGACCCTATACAAATCACAAACCCTGTTTGCTTCAGTTTCCTCATCTATAAAGTGAGGCAAAGAAGGAAATGGCAATCTACTCCACTAACTTCACCAAGAAAATCCATATGAGGTCACAGAATCAACTACTAAGCAACAACATTATAATTAAATGTGCATGATTTGTTTTATTTTTTCCTACCAAATAAGATCTTTTTGTACCTTCTTTTATTCTTAATTACTCCAAAAGTGGTTATCATGCTACCTCACACACAACAGATATTTAACCAATATTAATCAAATTATATTATAATTTATTATTTATATTATAATTTATGAATATGTATATAAATTAATCAAATATAATGAATTTTACTTAATTTTACCCAATTATTCAGTAGTGATTTCAACAGGTTAAGGAAAACAAAGAAGTTTTTGCTTGCTAATTTCCTGTTTTTTAAAGATTATCAATAATTGAAAAGAACCCATTGTAATGGGGAAAAAAATTTTCAGAATACAAGGCAGAAATGTGTAACTACATAGATAAAGAAAATTCAGTAAAAAAAGAAAGCTTCAATAGTAAAACAATATTCCTAAAACAACTTTACTCAGTCAATCTAACCTAGTTCTGGGTCCATTGCTATATTAAAACTCATAATTTGGTTGAAACATTTCTTAATTTTTCCATATTTCATAATATAATTCATTCATTATTTATAAAATATTAGATTTATTGAATAGACTCATTTTAAAAAAACATTAAAAACTTCCTTGAGTCCTTTTTTCCTCTTATAGTTATAAAGCTGGCAATATAGCAAATAAGTATAGATTCTTTAAAATGAAAAGGCATCTTTTACTTCATTCATAGATAATAAAATTTGGTGGAGAAATATTAATTATAAATCATTGAATCTTATGTATGTACTATCTTCATCAGAAGCCTCATAATTTTTCATTTAAAGAAATATTTAAGTGTTGACAGTGAAAGATATCTGTGTTTCAATTTATTTTGTTCCCCTAGTCCAGGTACTTACTATTCAAACCTTAGCCATATTAGACAAGTTAAGTCTAGATGAGGCAAGATAAGTTTAAGTTGGCTCATAATATGTTGCATTCTACCTCTCTTGCTTCATGATATTTCCCCATTTAAACTAATAACTAAAACTAAAATAATGTTTTTAATTAAGATGATGAGAAAAGTGGCATTTTCAAAATTTCAAGGATATTTTCCCCAAAAAAGTGCTAAGTAGTAACTCAGTTAAAAAATAATTTACCACCTAATAATTGAGATGAAGGGTTAACCCTGGGTTTTTTGGTTTGATAAAATCATCTTACCATCTTTAAATTTTTATGATTGCTTTCTATAAAGCGATTTTGAATCAATACTATACATTCTATGTATATTAGCATTTGTTATATGTGATTTTTTCCTTGGCTAGTCATATATTTAAGCTATCCCTAAGTATTTGATTTTATCTCTTTTCCCTTCCTAATATAATAATACATAGAGTTCATAGTGAATATTTGGTTCACATGAAATACATTTCGATGCATTGATTTGCTCAGAAAGAGCAAGATAAAAAGACAGAGACAAAGATAGAGACAGAGAAAAATATATAAATATGAATAATGATAATATTAAATAGCACTCTGAAATGAAAAATCAAAGTCTTGAGGTCAGAGGTCATTTGGGGTCATTCCCTTTTTTGTCATTCCATTTTATAAGATTATTTGATAAATCAGGACTCTCATATTTTGGGGGGCAAGATCAAGATATTTTGAATAGATGGATCAATTCAACTTAAACTTTTGTTTAAGTTAATCAATTGCTATATGCCACAGGTCCTAGGGGCCTTGTCGCATAATGGCTAGAGAATTTGACTTGGAATCAATAAGACTAAGGACTATTTCTGGTATATTCTATGGGCAAATTATTCAAGTTCTCCATGATTCAGGCAAACTCTCTAAAACTAGACATTAGAAATAAGGTACCAATCAGCTTCAGTAAAGGGAGATTTCAAAGAAAAAGATCCTGACAACCTTAAATCATAAGTTTATACCACCACTACCCACCTCACCATGCAAAATAAGAAAGACACTATGATAGTTTCTAGAGATAAAAATATTCAAGAACAGTGCTTAGTCTCACAGCATTAGAATCTCATGTGGTTATATATGGGCATGCATTCAGATCTATACCCATATCAATATGTATATATACATCATATACAAACACCTAGAGACGGATAACAATGAAACAACCAGATAGTGAGGGTGGGGATGATACATATACCTAGATTACTATGGGCTATGTACAAAACAGTAGTCTAGGTTCAGGACATGTTCTAAGGGGAAATCAAAAGGAATAGAAATTTTTGTCATTTGGGTGATAGAAGAACAGGAAAATATTAGAATATGAGACACTATTCAAGTCATTCTCCAAAAGAAGGAGATAACTTCTTAAGTTAGATTTAGTAGTGTAATTTGTTTGATGCATAAGAGAAATGCAAGAAAAAGCACAGAAATAGGATTAGGAAAGATGACTAAGACACAAGTACAAAGAATGAAACAATCCCTACTTACTATAGTGTACATAAAGAGAAGTGTTCTAAAATAAAGCTGTAAAGATAAGTGATTACAGCTTGTAGAGGGATGTCTAGAGTCTTGATCCCATCATAATGACTACCAAGATAAAAAAGGATTAATTACAGTATCAAATCCTAAAGAGAAGAAAGGAAGGAAAAGAAAAGTAGATTTGTCCTTAAGAGGATGAAGAGAAAAGAAATCCAGAGGAATGAGATTGTGTATGTGTGTGTGTGTGTGTGTGTGTGTGTGTGTGTGTATGTGTGTGTAGATGGGGTAAATTCAATGAGTTATGTTCGTAGATGGTTGAACAATAACATCTAAAAAATGATGATTAAAGAATTAGGGTCAAGCAGGACATAGGGTTCTAGTGACATAATACAAAAATCAATTTCTCTCAACATTGCACATTGTTGTTTAAAAAAGTATATTCTTAAAATTTTCCTATGACACAAAAGGTTCAAGGTTTTATATGATTGCAAAGTTCTAGATCCCAAATTTAATTTGGTAAATTGGAGACAATAGGCAAAAATATTAATGTTAATGCACTATTGTACATGTATAACCAATAAGATTGCTGCCATGGGGAGGGTGGAGAGAGGGGAAAGTGGTAGAAAAATGTGGAACTCAAAAGTTTATAGAAGGATGAATGAAGAAAAACACCTTGTGATTGGAAAAAAATGAAATTAAAATATTAGTGCTAATGGCAATAAATATGAAGTCTTTTTTAAGTTAAAATTATGGAATTCATGATGGAGAATGGCTATACAAAAATTTATATCAAAATAAAACTTGAATGTATTTGGGTCTAAGATCAATATGAGTTTATCACATAAAACACCTGTCAAAAATTCATCGAAAGCTTAGGTGTCATTAATAACACAATGTTCAAAAGCGCAAGTAATATCCATAAAATTCCGTTATGGAAACTACACTATCATTGGGAGTGGTTCTTCTCAGAAGGTAGAATTGGAATAAGTACCAGTGATGTAAAATCTTTCTAAATACGCAGGGGAATCCACTATCAATTAGAGTTTACTGAGAAGATAACAGCATTCAAAGTAATAAGCTACAAAAAGGGATTCATACAGATATTGAATGAATGATATGTGAAAGATCTGAAAAAAAGCAATAAATGCACAAGGAAGAAGGATGGAAAACATGGTCGCTAAATTCCTCTTGTAATTCAAAGTTTCTGTAATCTTTAAGTCAATAAACAATACCCTTCCAACAATGTTGGCAGGACAGTCAAATTCAGCTTTTTTAGGGGTAAGAATACTACATGTGACTGCAGAAAGCAAGGTTATCCTAGAAAACTGGTTTAGTTGGCAATCAATATGCCTTGATTAAAAAGACTGGAAATCTGTTTGGTTGCAGCTGAGTACATTTTAAAGGGAACAAGGAAGCTAATGACACAATGGGGGCACTATAAAGGACCACCTGCATAGTTCGTTGGTACAACCACAAGTTGCCTTAGATGCTTGACATATCTAGTTCCTGAACCTTGAAGTTATGTTGTAATATTCCACAGGAGTAAAAAGTAGATGGAGGAATACAAGATAGTTTAGGGGCTTAAATTTGAATAAGTTTTCAGGTCAAAGACAAGAGAGTGAATGGAATGTGAATTTGGGATTAGAGAGACAAAGATAAAGGGAGAAAGAAGAATAAAATAAAACTACAACCTGCAAAAAAATCGCATTTTCCCTACTTAGTTTTTTTTTTCATACTTTATTTCTCTTTTGAGAGATAGCAGTGACTGTAGGGCTGGTCTGAAAGCCAATATAATATCGATCCAAAAGTCTTTCCTTACTTTTGAGGATTCTCTTTTTTCCCCCTAATAATACTAATTCCTTAAAGACATTGATCTAAAGTTTTAACATTAATGGATCTAGTCAAAAGGGGTTTAGCACTGACATTTTCCCCCTAGTAGTTAGATATTAGCTCATCTAGTCCCCCCTTTCTTTCATACATACCATATATCATAGAAAACTAGGAAAGGATAATTTGGGCCAACAGAATACAGTGAAAATGTGTCTGGCTTCAGGTAAGCATTTTCGTTTTTCTAAAGAATGATTTTTTTTCAGAATATTCAGCATTTTAACAAATAAAGACCATATTTGCCCATGCTTTTTTCGCAATAGTTTTCTCTTTGAAGGCAAAGCACTACCTGCCTACATTTTTTCTTTTGATTAGTTAATGTTTTCCAGTTCATGCACAATGTCTTCTTTTTATTGCTACATTTGCACTTTAACTGCTAATTTTATAGAACAATAGGAATACCAGCTCCTTGAGGGAAACAATCAATCAACAGCATGTATAATGCTTCTACTATATGGTACACACTGGTTCAAGTACTGGGGATAGAGACATAAAAAATGAGATAATCCTTGTTGTCTTCTAAGGGGGAGTCAACATCACACATATACATGCATCATAAATATAAATTAATAGATGAAAATACACATTAAATACAAAGTAGTTTGAGACAGGGTACTAACACTTAGGAAAAGGAAAATCAGAAAAGGCTTAATAAAGATGATGGAGCATGATTTACATTTTTAAAAAGAGAGGAACCCCATCCCACTGGAATGTAGGACAACATACCAGATAGGTGGGATGGTCAATGCAAAAACATGGAGTTTTTTAAAAAAAAATTTATTTAAGGCAATGGGGTTAAATGATTTGGCCAAGGTCATACAGCTAGGTAATTATTAAGTGTCTGAGCTCAAATTTGAACTCAGGTTTTCCTAACTCATCTCTGTCCACTGAGCCACCTAGCTGCCCCCCCAAAACATTGGGTCTTGAACAAAATAACATATGAGGAACAGAGAGAAATTTATTTCATCGAAGAGGACAATAAGTAATATAATTTCTAATCAGATTGGATAGTTCAGAGCTGCATAGTGTTAGGCTTTGAACTCAAAGAAATATTTTTTGTTATCGTAAAGGCAATAACAAGTCAATAGAGTTTATTTTCTGAGGGATTATCATGGTCAGATCTGCACTTAAGTAAAAATAAATTCAACAACAGTAAATGAGATGGTCTGGAATGGAGAAAGACATGAGGCATAGAAACTAATTAGGAGGTGGTTGCAGTTACCTAGAAGAGAGGAGATGAGAGGTTGGATTGAAGTAGTAGCTTTGTTAGTGAAAAGAAGGGATCCTAAGTCACAGATATGAAGGTAGAAACTGCAGTATTCAGTATTTCACTTCATGTTAATTGAAGTGAGAGAAACAATGAAATCTAGAATATTGCTAAGGTTATGAATCTAATAATCTGAGAAGGATGGTGATCTATTTAGTTAAAAAGAAATGGTGAAATCTGGAAAAGGCGAAGGGTTTGATGAAAAGATACTGAGTTCAATTGTGGATATTTAGAAATTGAGATGCCTCAAGACATTTGGGTTTTAGTTATATTTCTATTTTTTTCATATATAGAAGAGTGCCTTTGTACAATAGATGTTCATTATGTTTTGTTGGATAAATGAAGGAGTGAATAAATCAATGAATTTCCTATCAAGTCTAAATTGAAGTTAGGGCAAAAAACATACATTAAAGTAAATCCTACTAATAAGTGAGAGGTTCCTTTGTTTATGGTTTAAATACATTTGCAAACAATATTCTCATTTACTGGCTTCTCAACCAAGATAGTGATACACATTTGTACTTGTCCAAATTCCTTTGGATGAGAGAATGTTGAAAAATAAATGCCCATTGTTTAGCTGCAGGTAGAAATTAACAATCAATTTCACCGGCCAGCTTGCTTTTAGTTGTTAATAAAGTGTGATTCCAGCAAAACGATCCTCCACAGGAGTGTTCTTCAAGCTACTTAGCATTATCTTTTTATTCAACCTGACACAGTTCAACTGAAGCTAATACAAATGCTTTTAGTCATTATTCATATTTGGTAGTGATTCAGCACCTAACTACTTTTTGAAAATAATTATACAAGCATTTGGAGAAAATCTGAAATTTCTATTTCACTTTTCTTCAGAGCTCTAGAATTGAGGCTATTACCATGGCAACTGTTGTTACAAAAATGGGTAGAGACAGGCAACACTTAAAGTAGATTATTTCTTTTTTTTTAAATTGAGCACGAAGCCACCTAAAGATGCTATATATTTTCCATCAGATACTCATTTCCTTCAAGATATCACAAACATGAGGATTAAAAAAGAGGCTTTTGAGATTACAGAAAATTCTTAAATCTGTCTCCTGGGATAACCATTCTCAAAAATAATGATATATTTGAAAACTGTCTATCTTTCTGCAACCTTCTAACAAAGAGTTTATTATGAGTATAATTATTGTAGGCTTGGAACTGGATTTAAAGTTAGAGCTAGGACTGTAAAGGACCATCTATTCCAATGAGAAATGATGAGAAAACTGTGACACATAAAAGTTATGATTTTCCTATGATGATGGAACTGGTAAATGTCAAAGAAGAGAACTGAACCCAGGTCTTTCTGATTTTAAGTCTGACATCGGACCTTGCTTTTCTCTAGTTATTAAATCACCAGGTAAAAATGAGAAAACTCTGCTGGTTATTTATGAAGAATTAACAATGCTTTTCTGAAGATACCTTTCCCCCTCTATCTAATATTCTCCCTAGCCAAGTGCTTAAGGGGAGGATCTGTACTTCAACAATTTGAATTTGGAAAGACAACTATACTAATTAGGTCATAAAATCTGAACTATGATACTAGAGAAAACTTTTCAGAGTCCTTTGGACAGCAAGGAAATTCAATCAGTCAGTACTTAAAGAAATTACTTCAGGTTATTCACTGGAAGGCCAAGTGTTGAAACTGAAGCTTAATTACTTCGACCATGTAGTTAAAAGCTGAGACTCATTAGAAAAGCCTCTACTGTTGGGAAAGATTGAAGAAAAAACAAAAAGAGAACAGCAAAGGATGAAACGGACAGATAGTATCAGAGAAACAATGAATATGAACTTGGACAGATCTTAAGATATAGTAGAGGGTCGATGGACCCAGGGTGCTATGATCCATGGGATCAAAGAAAAGTCTAATGTGACTGAAAAACTGAAGAACAATAGCAAAAGTAGAAACTTTTGCTGCTGAGGCAAATCTCAGTATACTTGAGTCAGTGGAAAGATGTGCACCCTCATTTAAGTGGGGTGTGAAGAAGGAAAAAAAGACAACTTCTAGCAAAGGTGACATATGTAGGAGAGGAGCTCACACAAGTTTACAATCAGGCTATCTCCTATTTCAAATCTTTGTTCTTGTTCATAAGGTTCTAAGTTCCATTGCTTCTATACCCAAATGCTAAAAATGTCATCATTTGTACACCCTAGATAGCTCTGCTGTCCTAGTTTTTACTGAGAAAAGCAAGATACTTTCCCTGAATTTTGCAAGCTCCTGGAGGATAGAATCTTTATCGTTACACTGGGTAACCGGTAGTTACACTCAATCATATTTTATTCTGCAGAAACTTTAGCTCACAATGTGCAGGATACAGCATTGCCTTTTACTCATTCATTTCCTCTTCTATTCATCAGTATGTAGTCAAGAGCTTTAGCCATCGTGCAGATGGTTATAGATGAGCAAACTTACGTGCATGCAGTGAAAAATAGTGGAATGAGTGAAATATTTCCTCACTGATTGTTTAATTTTTGCAACCATGCTGTAAGAAGACAAAAATAGTGAAATTGAGCATCTGAAATCTGCAAAACTTTGCCTTTCCTTGCTGTAGAAATTACGAGAGTTTTGAGGTCACCAAAGTAAGATTTTTGGAATACCTTGAAAAACTAAGACCAAATTTCCTTTTCATTTCTTAATATCATTTTTTTCCTCTTTAGAAGTTTTTCTGTTTTATGGATCAGAAAGCAGTGTTAAGATGTCAAAAATAGGAGATAATTATTACCTTACTCTAAGGTAACATAGATAAGCCTAACAATCCCTGGCTACACAAAACATTATTTTCTTAAGGGCTTCATAAATTCAGTCACGCATTTAAAAATAATTTCAGATCAGCCAGAGGACCTAATTTCAGAGTACAGGCCAAATGAGGAAAAACAAGAGTAAATTTGATGATTCTATATCTAAAATATAAGTCTAAATACTTTAACCATTTGTAATACATGCTTCATAATGAACATAATGTAAGAGTATGATGTAAAAGGAATAAAAAAATTGTAAGCATCCCAAACAATGTTGGCTTAAGGGTTTAGTAAAGTATCAGTTACAAAAAACAGAGCATCAAGCACATAGAGAAATGGCCATTATGACTTAGGAAAAGTGTTATAGATTAGGTATCTGAGAATCTAAAAATGAATTCTAACTTTGTTATTATTTGTGGGAATTGTACAAATCATTCTATCTCTCTTGGCTTGTTTCCCTAAGAAAGAATTGCTTCATTAAAAGGAAATTGGAAAAGATGTTTGCTAAGGTATTTTTAATTATTAAATCCTAATAATTATACTAATAGTTATTATTATGGTCATAGTAAAAAATATGAAAATTATGGTAATCACAATAACACTAATGTTATGCATAAGTGGAATCAGGAAGCTGAGTTCAAAATTGTCTCAGACATTTACTAACTGAAAGAACCTGGGCAAGGCACTTAACCTTAGGCTGCTTCAGTTTCCAGATGAGTAAATTGGGGATTAAAAATAACATCTACTACCAGGTTTGTTGTGAGAATAAAAAAAGATATTTGTTAAGTACCTTGCAAGTCTAAAATGATATATAAATGCTAATAGTAGTAAAAATTAATAATAATAGTTCTGTTTTGTATACTACTTTATTGCTTAAAAGTATATTATCTACATTATTAATACAGGGAGGGCAAATTTTGATTCCCGTTTTGTAGATGAGGAAACAGACTGATAATGTTGAAGTTGCAAAGTAAGTGGGAGTGAAAGAAGTCTAGCACAGGTTCCTGACTTCATTTCCAGAGCTCTTTTTCCTACAGCACTGCTACATCATGAGTTATAATGGAAGAAACAATTGTTGTTGATAGCACTCTACAATTCTAAGAGGTCTATGAAACCTATACATGTTTAGAATGTATATAGGTCCTCTAGAAACATGATCCAGGAAAACATCCTAGATATTTCAATTTTTGTCCTATTTTATTGAGAAAAGAAATTGCGAAGATGTACAACACCCAAAATAGCAGTTTATAATTGAAAGCCTAATTCTCTCTTAATTATAGGTAAGCTACAGTGTCACTATAATTAGTGGAGATCAGCAGATCTGAAATGAGTCATACTCTCATTTTCTGATTCCCTAAGGAACCAATGGGACTTTAGGAATAGGGAACCCTTGAAAATGGAGATGCAGACTCTGCCCTTTCAGCATCACTTAAAGGCGATAGGTTCACCCACCACTGGCATTATTCCACTTCTGACTGGAAGAAGTTAATATATGTTCCTTTGTTGATAACCCTTAAATAAAAACAACCAGAGTGATCTGCTAGCCTATTCCTTCAAGCAGATTTTGAGGCTGGTATCCACACATTACTTCCTTCAATCAGTAAGAGTGGGCAGGATTCATTTTCAAATTCTCTGCCTAGGAATCTGAAAGTACAGATTTCATCTTGGCATTTGTAGAAGGAGAGGAGATGAAATATCAGGTCAAGTACTTTTCTTATAATTTTATGGAAATCCCTTCTTCTAATGAAAGGTACCAATTTATTAGACAATTTGAAATTTAGGAGAGAGGACTGGATTCTATTTTCAAGTGTATTAGTTGAGTTCTACCTGACCCTAAATCTATTATTTATCTTTTTGAGAAGAGTTCTCAGTAACTGCTTCTGTAGAATATATAATATTGATAAATATAATTACTCTATGTACAACACTTTTAAACTTATAAAGCACCTTCTCTATATTATTTTATTTGAGCCTTATAGCAATCCTTTAAGATGTGTGATTATTAACCTCATTTTATAGATGAGAAAAATAAATCACAGAGAGAGAAAATGACTTATCCAGGTGAACATAGGTGCTGCATCATATTTGAAATTGGTATGATAAATTAACTTCTCATATTGACGCAACCTTAATGTTAACAGATTTTTGGTTTGGGTGAAGGTGGGAAGGTGACCTGAAAAGAACTATGAATTTAGGAAAAAAGTTTACTTCTTAGGATTTTGTACAAATATGATTAAAGAAGTAAAATGGCAACCTACTGAAACACTGTGTGTATGTATCTTTATGTATGTATGTATGTATGTATTTTTATGTCTGTGAGTGTATATGTATTTAAAAAGCAGATGGGAAATTTTTCTTTTCTGTATAATTGGCAGTTGTGGGTCTGTTAGCAAGCTGGCAGAAAGACAGAGAACATAAAGTTTGCCCCTTCAGCACTATCTTCAACCCACTCAAGTCATTTATTCACTAGTATCAGGCTGGGTTCCCAGACAAGCCATCTGCCAATATGTACAAACCAACTACTGCTTTAACCAGTTTAGGGCCCAAGAACCCATAGAAATGGGAATGAGAGGAGGTGTAAGCATATTTAACATTTGGAAGTTTTAATTTCCAGTACTATCCCTACCAACTCCAAAGTATTACTGTAGTCATGGACTTTACGGGAACTGTGATTAATTAAGATTAATTATTCTATAATATGAAAAAATACCTCAATTAAATGTCTACATCCTATTTAAAACATCTTGTGCTATATTTATTTCTCAGTAAAAAAAAGCAGTATTTTGGGGTGGCTAGGTGGCATAGTAGATAAAGCACTGGCCTTGGAGTCAGGAGTACCTGGGTTCAAATCCGGTCTCAGACACTTAATAATTACCTAGCTGTGTGGCCTTGGGCAAGCCACTTAACCCCATTTGCCTTGCAAAAACCTAAAAAAAAAAGCAGTATTTTTTAAAATTAAGGGTGGTATATCTTTTAGTATTTATAAACTATTTTTTTGTACCTTCTAATTTAATAATATATTTTGATATATTATGAGCTAAGGAGAAATAATGATGGAGAAGACAGCAGTTCCAGAAAAAGTGAATCAGAGAATCCTGCTGAGAATAAGTCATAGTGGGTAGAAGAAGGTTAAAACACATAAGAAATAAGGAAGCACAAAGGATAGTCAATGTAAAGAATATTATCAAAGGAATACATGAATTAAACAAACAAACTCAGATTGCAGGATGAAAAGAGGCATGGATGAGTTGTGATCTCTATCATAGGAAGGAATGTTCATATCTGTATTCTTATAAAATCACCTTTGAGTACATTTGTGAGAATTTATAGATAGAGACATAGTCATATAATTTCAGTAAGCATTTTGGGGGCTAAAACCAGAATTTTCTAATCCTTTAGATGAAAGTAATGACATCACTAGACATTAATCATATTTGTGAAATTTGTTTAACAGTGACCTGTGTCATTGCAGCTCTCTTGGTACAATCCGTAGTTGATTGTCATTCAAAAGCAGGTACTTTGCTTAACAATCATTTTATTGCTGAATAACCTTATACAATATTTGCAATGGTTTAAACTAATCAGAAAATGGTTCTGTTCTTACCCAAAATTCACCTGTTCAGCTATAATCATCTAAGGAGGTGAAATATTCCTAATAGTACAAATTTTAGGTTTAAATAATTAAGGAATATTTATTATCATCATCATCATCATCATCATCATCATCATTGTTATTATTGCCAATATAATGCAGATAGACAAAAGGGTCATAGGTCATCTC
The DNA here is from genome assembly GCF_037893015.1 of Macrotis lagotis. NCBI lineage: Eukaryota > Metazoa > Chordata > Mammalia > Peramelemorphia > Peramelidae > Macrotis > Macrotis lagotis. The sequence continues at coordinate 109,130,115 of NC_133660.1, forward strand.
AGAAGATAATGAATTCCTTCTCATAAAAGGTCTTCAGTAGAAGCTAGATAGTACAGAGAATAGAGCATCAGCCCTGAAATCAGGAAGACCTGAGTTCAAATTCAGTCTTAGATATCTTAGATACTCCTTGAGTGATTGTGGAAAACTTACTTAACTCTATTTGCCTCCATTGTCTCATCTGTAAAATGAGTTTAAGAAGGGAATAGTAAACAACGCTAGTGTCTTTGCCAAGAAACCCCCAAATGGGATCATAAAAAGTCAGACATGGCTGAGATAGCCGAGTAACAATAACAGCAACAAAGAGAGCTGCTTTAAGTGTGAACTTTGCTTTGTTGATTGCATTTTAGTGATAATTCTTTTTTTGCACATGGACTAGATAAGGAACTCTAAACCTGCTTTGTTTCATTTGGCAGTGTAGTTGATGGACTCCTCAGAATAATGTCTTAAAATACATAAAATAAAATACATGAAACCAATTATATCAAAATATGGTTTCACTTTTGCAGATGAGCTAAGATGGAAAACAAAAATACACAGATGAGTAAATCCAAAGTTATTTAAAAAGGGATTGAGCAGCAAAAGCAAGGCTAATCAAGGAAAGATTTTAGAGGAGGTGAAATCTAAGCTGAGCCTTCAAAGAAAACAAGAATGCTGAGAGACAGAGATGAGGAAGGTGTGTATACATTCTAGAGTTGAGTGGGATATAGAAAAGGGCAACCTGAAGGCAACAAAATGCTTTGGGAAATGAAATGTTGAATATGAAGAACAACTAATATACAAATTTGGCTAGAATATAAAAGAAAGGATCCAGAAAAAGTGAGTGGAATAAGATCAGAAAGATGAAACTACCCATATAGTAGCCCCATCCCCATCTAGGAGGTCAACCCTTAGAGCAGATGTGTTCAACCCACAGTCATAAAAGTCCACTCATGCAGCATTAGTATAATTTATTACTATAATAATCATTGATATTATTGGGTTGCATTTTATTCTTAAATAAATATGAAACTCTATATGTGACTGTCAACAGTTATTGGGTTCTGTGACCCAGAAGGGCTAAAAAGTTGGAAATTCATGCATTAGAGGATCTATGAGATCTCCTTATTAAGCTCATACCTCATGACTAAGGATTGAATGATGTGAAATTTTAGTAGTTTATATCACCAATAACTCTTCCATACAACAAAGGGGCAATAGACTATCACAACCACATAATCCATTTCTGAAGCACAATTACCTAGTGGGAAAAAAGTTTTCTTTAATACATTGCATCTACTGATGATCTCTCTAGGTCTTCCTTTTCACCTTGGATTGCCTACAAGAAAATGCTAATGTGACACAAAACAATGAAAGGGAGCAGTGGGATAGAGTCAGCAGTGAACTCTGCCTGTAATTTTTTAGGAGAATATTTATCAGCTTTCCCTATTACAGTAATATGGTATAGTTGTATTATATTGGGAAGTAAAATCCCAGCCTGGGCACTGAGCTACTTGTCCATGTGTCTAAGGAATTAAAGATATGAGTTTTTGTACTCTTTCTTAATGAAAGTTGTTGTGAAATCTTCCTGCTTCAGTCAATACCATCTGTCAAGAGGAAATAGTGCTAATCACAAGAAAGTCTAACATGTCCTTAAAACACTCATTTCTTAGAAATATTATGGTTACTTCCACAAGTACTAAAACCCAATGTCATTTCAAAAGAAACAGATATACATCACTACCTCATCACCCTCACAAAGGTTGCCATACAGCTAGTTCATGTTAAAAATATCATCACAGAAGGATAGTAACCAACCTTTTGTTTTATCAGTATAAGGGACTCCCTTATAAAAATAATCCATCTTTTAGTGGTCAGTAATTTCTATGTAACTTATAGTCTTACAGAGTTGCCTAAAGACCCAAGAAGCTAAGGACCACATACAGATAGGATGTGTCAGAATCCACTTCTTTTTTACTTCAAAGTCAATTTTCATGCCACACTGCCTCTCAATATCATAAATCAAAAAGAAAAAAAATGATGGTCCAATTCACTTAGAGTCAATATGCCTACAGTATATTTTTTCAATGATAATAATTTATAGTAATAAAGACAAAATTATTTCAAAATACAAGGTTTTCTGAATATAGATTAAGTTTTGGTTTGTATGTGTGCTTTAGAAACATGAGGAATAAAACATTAGGAAACTTAGACTCTTCACCATACCCAAGTTAGGCTCTTTTAACCTTCTCTGAACCCATTATGAAAGTTCTCTAACCACAGATGTTTGAAGAGAAGTCTGATAGGGAGTTGCAGCTAGTGGTGCACAAGAAATGACTTAATTAGATTTCATTCTGATATCTACAGTACTGATCAAATTATTTTGTTAATCTGATAGTGGACTAATAAGAACTAGGGTGTAGGCACAATATAAAAGTAGCCTGAATTTCACATATTCATTCAATCTTGGTTTAGAGTCATTTAAGAAATAGAATAATCAGTTCTCCTCTAATATTTTAATGGAAAGCACTCACATGTGACAAATTATTTGTAGTGAATTAAATTTGAAGTATCAGTTCCCTAGTATATTCTTAGAGAGAAGAAATGGCAAGATGCCAATCAAAGAAGGAACTATATTCTTATGATATTATGCATGTTAGATGAATTATAACTACTATTCATTTTGAATCAAGTACTTTTTAGACCATTGTTGTTTTTCTTTTCTTTTTAAAATTTCATTTATTTAAGGCAATGGTATTAAGAATGACTTGGCCAAGGTCACATGGCTAAGCAATTATTATTAAGTGTCTGAATTCACATTTGAACGCAGGTCCTCCTGACTCCAGGGCCAGTGTTCTATCCACTGTGCCACCTAGCTGTCCCTTTTAGTTTTTCTTTTAGAGTGCTGGAATTGCAAGTTTAATATTATCATGGTAGTAACATCTGATTCAGACACAAGATCATCAATCAACACTAATTAGAATAGGTTTTTCAACTTTAAATGGCACCGTCTAAGACCATTCCTTATGATATGTAGTACCAACCCCCAAAATTGAGATATCTATTACAGGAGGAAACAGCATTTTATAAAGATGATTAATAAAATACCCCAATTCAAGCATTTCTGGTTTCAGTTTTGTTCTACACATAAGACAATACAGTTCAAACCAATAATGATGAGACTTCCTCAGGCAACTTCAAATGTGTTGCATGTCTACATATTTATAGTACAGTTGCTGCCAATTACCTTCTCACAACAATATTAACAGTTGAAAAAGGGTGGGGGGATTTAGAAAATTAAGAAAATTTAAGAATTTTAAAACCAACATAAAAGCTATAAAATATCTTACCCTAAAAAACTCTTTTGTGGAGCCAGAGTCTAATGTTCCATAAGCAATTTCTGTTTGTTTAGAAAGATCCTCAGCACTTTCAATGGGAGACACCATCCTCTCTACGGTCAGGAAGGCAGCTAAGTTAGCCGTGTAGGATGAGATTATGATGAGGGTAAAGAACCACCACACACCTCCAACAATGCGCCCCGACAGGGATCTAATAACAAGTATGAAATGGATTTGTAAAAATGAAATGAATGTCCTAATAAGAGGAAAACAAATTATCAGTTTTATGCAAATATTGAATTATAACATCAAGGACATTGTCAAATCATCCGTTTTTTGTATCTCTGCTTATTAATGAAACCAGTAATTATAAGTCTTTGAGGGATTGGAGGTAATGAACTTTTATGAGAATGCAAATGTCCAGACTTCAGACATCAGTTTATTTTGCAAGGAGATAGTTTCCAATTCTTCAGTATTGTCCTGAAAAAAAAATATTTCAAATACTTTGTAAAATTAGTGCATCAAATGTTGATCTTTTTTTCTTTTGTCCAACATTCAAAGGAATATGGATGGGAGAATCAAAGAAAAATATGAAAATTCAGATCAAAACTAAAAACCAAATCAGTTAACATACATACAAATGGATAAATGAACTCTTCTGTATTCAACCTATCTTTCTTTTGGAAACAGGAAAAGAATAGGATAAATCAGTGAAGCTACCCTGCACCTAATTGAGAAGAGTACCGTTTGAAGAATACCCTGCTTCAGTTGCTAGAAGAATATTCTCAACTGCCAAGCTCCAAAATACTTTGTGAAATGTAGTCACTGAGCACAGAAAGGAAATGAAGGTAACTTGTTATTACAAACAAATGCATTAGAAAAAAAAGTAGTTCCTATGAAGTATCTGATGTTTTAATTCAGTAGTAAAGTGGTTGAGTCCTTTTGTACTCCCAGTTTAAGAAAAAAGAAAATAGAAAACGCAAGGAAAAACAGATTGAACATATGCAAGAGTTTGCCAGAAAAAAAATGTAAAACACATGAAAATCAAAACTGCTTTGATAAAAGATCAATTCTCTTTTTTTTAGATTTTTCAAGGCAATGAATGGGGTTAAGTGGCTTGCCCAAAGCCACACGGCTAGGTAATTATTGAGTGTCTGAGGTCAGATTTGAACCCAGGTACTCCTGACTCCAAGGCTGGTGCTCTATTCACTGTGCCACCTAGCTGCCCCAAAAGATCAATTCTTAATAAAATAAGGCTTTTCAAATTTATAATAGAATTTGAAATCATCACTTTTAGGTTTATAAAAAGATTTAATTGTATTGCAAAAATGAGTGAAAACATCAAAGAGAATTATGAATGAAGTTGAGATATGAGGTATCCCTTGATCATTGATATAGCAAAATTTAGCACTGTTTTTAGAAACTCTATTTTTCCAAACAAACTAAATCATTCTTTGATTGAAACATTTTTTCATTTTTTTGGTTGAAGACACCCCAAATCCAAGAAAACAGGAGTAAATTCTAGAAAATATTAATCCCCCTTTTGGACAAACCTATAGAGGACATATTTTTCCTGGATAACATTCTTGGTGAGAGCTCTTGAAAATAATCAGTGATTTCATGAGGTAAATTATAAGAAGGGGATTTAGAAGGAAATAAAAAATAAGTAACAATAAATGGTGAGAAGCAAAAAAATAAAATAAAATTAGCTAGAAATCATCCTAAATTACCTTTGTGATTAGGGTATAAAGAGGGAAAAGGTAAAGTAAGTATGATAGAAAAACAAAAGGAAAATGCTGGATAGGGCAGAGTTGTTCTATTTATATTCAAGAAGGGATTTTTCTTTTAAATTTTGGGAAACCCCTAATTTGGGAAGAGTTACTTTAAAAAAAAAAGACCATTATTTGCCCCTTAACAACTGAAGCTTTAATTACATGGTAAGTGCCGTGCATTTAAGAAGGCAGATACAATCCCTGGTTATTAGCATCTCTTAAAACAAAGCTCAGAGTGCAGTGTAATTGCTTTTGACTTTATAGCCTCATCTGTAAATGGCAATATATTACTGGAATAAAAATATTTGGTTCTATTTCTATTATAAAATGTTAAAGACATCACACTTGCCTCTCCCATTGTGGTGCTCATGTGTCATAGATATTGGAGTGATATATGCTGGTTTGAAGCAAAAAACTGTCCAAAATACTTCAGGAAAAATTGAGGGTTTGATAATTAAAAAATATATTTCCCATTTTTCTGGGTCACTCTTTAATTCTATTCAACTATTAGTTATGTTCTATTGGATTTCAACAGAGGAAGGTGATTTGATAGAGGAAAGAGAATTCCATTTTATTTGGTCAATGCAAAATAAAACAATATTTGTCTTTATTCTTTAAAATAAATATCATTTCAAATTTTTTTCACTATATGTGAAAATAAAATGAACATATATATACATATATGTATAAATATATTTATATGATGTGATTTCTTTTTAATTTTCTCAATTATAATGGAAACTCAAAGTGAGTAGGGATTGTTTTGTTCAGATTTTGTATCCACAGTCCCCCAAAACATACTAGGCATTTAATAATTCTTGTTGTTTTAATGATTCAGGAATTATTATAACTACACATGAATATGTATGTATATATACTTAATTGCATGTTTGTTGTTTGCAAATTATATGCAAAATGATGTACATTTTCTATACATATATAATTTATATGATTTTCAAAGATTCTCTCTGAAAGTATTATATATGTATATATCTGGAATAGTGTACACATCTATGAGATTTGCTACTGTAGGGGTGGTATAGCTACCATGTAGTTTGAGGATCGTTGATGATAAATTTGGAAGTACTGACTTGCAGTAAATTAATCTGATTGGGTGTTCCCAATAAGTCTAGCATCAATAGTGACATCCACAGGGAGTAGGGAGCCACCAGGTTGCTTAAAGGAAACAAATTCACAAGATCACAAATGAAGTTGGTCAAAACTCCTATGCTAATCCATAGTGGGATCAGACCTATAAATATTTGACTGCTGTACTACTAATCTGAGGAAGATAGGGAGACCAATATGAAAAACCAACACAAACAAAATAAAACAAAATTGGAAATCAAGGAAGAACAGACCACCTTCTTTCATTTCTATGTTTTGATTCTTCCAAAAGGGTAAAGGAAAAGCTAATATTGAACTGAAAGAAATGATTTAATTTAGTTGATTCAACAAATCAGATCAGATATAACTAGCTCTCAGCATGCCCCATTAAAGAATAAATTAGTTATTATCTACCTTATATTGCATTATACTTGATTCACAATTATATTGTACATTAGAAATCTTTTGGTAAAAAAGATGATAAAGAATTTACCATCTCAAATATTAACATTTTTATATACCCTTTTGCTGTTGATGTTATTCTGTCTAGAACTCTCTTCATGGACTTCAAAAAAATGCACTGAACAATATGGAATCTTCGTTTTATACTGGAAAGTTAATGGTTTTTACTTATTTAAAATAATTCTATTCACAATCACAATGACCATTTTTCCTCATCTTTACATTATTCAAAACTAAAAATAACAGTTAAATGTGGGTACAAAAATAGATATGGTTCATGGAAAATTTGACTGCATATTGACATTCCATAGTATGAATTTCATTTTCACATTTCCAGCAATGGGCTTTTGTAGACACTTTCTCAAGAAACAAATTTTAAGCTCTAAGAAAAATAGTTTGCTTGGTTTCAAGACATCCCTTATAACTGATAAGTAACGGGAACTCTCCCTTCTTTATAAGCAGTATATATATATATATATATGTATGTATGTATATATATATGTGTATGCACACACACACACACCCATACATGTATATTCACATGTTCATTTACCACAGGCACCATCCAAGAAATGAAGATTTCTCAAAGAAAGGGGAAGAGTTCTGTAGCATCAAGCAGACCTCTAAGCCAGGATATTTATTTACCTTGCTTGTGTTCTTGCATAATGCTAGGGTTCACTCCATTTTTTGTCCTTTCCATGATCTCCAGTTATATTTAAGCTATCAGCTCTGTTGACAATCAGTTTCACCTCCCCAGTTAAAAAGCAGTAGCCAAGATAACAACAACCAGTCATGGCTTAGTACTTGAGGATAAAGTACTAGGGTCCATCCAAAAAAAATGTGATATTTTAAAAATTATTGAGAATATCATGATAAGCAAAAGGAAACTTACAGTCCCTCAAACATCAAAAATAATTTATGGAGGGCACAGTGTAACTCATTTCAATTTCTATAAATGCTTAATGAGTTCATATTCTAGGGCATGTTCTTAAACTAAATGAATCAAAGGAACTGCTCTGGAATTCAAAAGTGTAGCTTTAAAAACAGGCAAAAGTATTTTTGTCAACTATACAATTTTTAAAGACATTAAATCATAGAACACTTAACTCAATAATTTATTAATTGGATAGATATTGGATATTTTTGTGCAATGTATTTACATATTCTCTACTGCCTTGGAAAATTAAAGTATGGTTGGGCATTATGTTATATCTACTTTTTGTAGTTCTATCACATTCTCTTATGTTTTTTGAAATCCAGACACAGCTACTTTAGAGCCAATCAAACTCCTAAAGAGGTAAAGAAACCAACAACATAGGAATACAATAAAAATTTTCTCCAGCCCCCCAAAAAGAAAGGATTTCCTATGAAGAAAAGCTGTAAGGTTTCGCTCTTCAGGAAAAATTAAAACTGATCTTCTATCTCAAGACATAGCAGTCATTGCTTTTCTGTAACCATTCTGCAAGGCCTAAATCATTCAAGATATAGTAAAGTCAATGCCTCCCTAAGAAGGAGGTTCATAAAACTCATTGGATAACTGATTGTAATTATTTGAACTGGGCACTTATTTTCTTTTCATTCTTCACTTTAAGCCATTTCTTTCTATTATAAACTTGGGTGAATGAAATTTGGAAATGAAATAATTTCTTCGATGGGTGAGGTCAGCTTATTGTCACATGGTGATCCATATTTCCTAGTCCTTGCATTCTGGTGCACTCACATGGAGAAGAAATTATATAGATACTGTACAAAAGATTTCAGTCCTCTCTGCTACATCCTCATTGACACAGATAAAATGCCTTATTATTAAGGAAATATCCACAACTCCTTTTGGCTTTTTCTTCATGAGTTATTTCATTTTATCATTGTTTCTCATATATAATCATAAAATCCTAGAGTTGGAAGGCGTCTCAATGGTCATCTAGTAAAACTATTTGTCATCCAGGATTATTTCAATCATATTATTATAAATATTTTGAAAATAATTCATAAATACATCTGACTTTAGAATTAGTACATATTCCATAAAGAATATCAGATTATCAAAACCAAAAATGTCTCATTAATTCTTAGATTCCAACCCATTCCTGAGATGTAATTTCCTATATTATAATGCATTGAGATATATATTAGGACCAGAGATTTAGAGTTGAAAAAACATAAAAGATCAATTGCTTCTACCACTATCATTTTAAAGTACAGATATCAGTCTAGTCTTAACATCTCAGGAATAATGAATAAATGTGCACCTTATGAAGGATACAATATATCATTATAATTGAGACATATATAAATGATGATTAAAGAAGATATAGCCTTACTCTTAGGTAGGTGGTTTAATTAATTAGTTAAGCATTGAAACAGGTCAAGTTCAAATAAAAATATACCTGCTACCTGGTTATTATATCATATAACTAAGTCTGGAAGGATCCTGAATCAATAGTCCTCCATGATAGAAAAATTTGCTCTGTTCTATTTCTTATTTAGATTTATTCTCTGTTAATTTATTTTATATTCCTCTTTTACAGAGTAACTCCATTCACTGAGAGTAAAAGTGTATGAATTGATTCCATACTATGACATCCACATGCTTTTATTTTAATAAATCACCCTTATTACGATCCTAGTAAATTTTACTAGTTTCTCGGAAATTATAGTATATCACCTTTTTGGTTTTCAAAAACACCATAAGTGTGCAAATGACATTCATGATTCCATCTTATCTCATTGTTTGTGATAAGTGAAAAATGGGTCCAAGGGATAGGCAAAAATAGCTTTTGGGGGTGACCAGCTGCTTCCAAAGCTCTTGAATCAAGTTACCTGTTGTTCCCATATACAGTTCTGTGGTTTAGATACACAGATCACTGTAAAATAGGAATATGCAGCAAAAACACGGTACCCCTCCAAGAAGGCATGGAATGACAGAGACCTTATGCATTTTATAGCCTCTCCATGGTACTTACAAATTCACCAGAGAAATATATGATCAACACTTGATGAGTGCTGATCAAATATTTCACTGCCCAAGGCCAACGGTATGCCCTTCCAGGAGTTTGAAACTGCTTGGACGAGAAGTTGGCATCTGGTTTCATCTGTAGAGTAAATCTATAGGTACCAGGAAACATCTTTTTGAGACCTAAAATGCACAAAGTTTAAATAGGCATGTAACCAACCTTGGCGAAATATCGCATCCTTGCTGCATAAAGGCACCCAGGGAAAACCAGAGACTATTAAATATCCCAAATTCATTAGTTGACTCGTTACTTTGTGTTTCTCGTCCATCTTCAAACTCCTCGGTGTGCCACTCATAGGGGCTGAATCTGCTGACCAGGAATAAAACTACACTGACCCCAATGTAGGCAAAGACAATGCACATCCAAATTTCATAGGCTAAGGGATCAAGAAATGAGAACACTCCTGGTTTTGACTTCTGAGGCTTCTTGATCATAATTGAGATCCCGAGGCTCATAAAAGGCTTGGAAAAGTCAATCACCTCTTCTCTCACCAATGTAATAGTTAATGGAGCAATTGCAATATCGGCTTTCTGTAAAGAAAAGGAGATCAGAATAATGACAGTTATAATGGCTCCATCCCTCCAATTGGAGATGAAGACTAGAATAAGCAAAGAAATAGCAAAGATTATCTCATTGATAGAGTCTCAATAAAGGAGAAACAAAATAATGATTTACTCTGCAAATAGCCCTCCTTTTTTCAGTATATATATATATATATATATATATATATATATATATATATAGAGAGAGAGAGAGAGAGAGAGAGAGAGAGAGAGAGAGAGACAGTGAGATAGAGAGAGAAAGGTGGGGGGAGGGAGAGAGAGAGCATGAGAGCTTGGCTATGCTAAGCAAATATTTATTCTGAATCTCTGTTTCTCTGTCATACCCTTTCCAGAATTAGCACAAAGCATATAGCCATCTGCTTAAAGGGAAAGGAAACATAAACTTTGATGCATCTTTCAGTTAATCTGCTTTCTAAATAGTTTGAATTCTCTTATCTTTGAAAAGTTTAAATAACATGAGCTAGTTTACCCCCAGTAATATTATGAATCCAAATAGATGAAATTTTGGTGGGAAAATGCATCAACAATACAGTCGAGTAATTTGAATGAAAGTGAAAAAAAAATGCAAAGTATTCTTACCCCATACACAAGCTCTCCAACCATCCCGTTCCAAATTTTTGTATCTGCGTCCCTGGCCCCATACTTGCCATCCCCAACAATGGTTAACTTGTATTTGAATCCACAGTGTTTGGCGATTTCTGCAGCCAAATCCACACAATATCCTTCATATCGCTCATTGCCCTCTAGCATTTCATGATTTTTCTTCATCATGACGTATGGGGATTCCTGTTTAGGAAAAACTATTTTTCAGCTGACTGGAAGTTACTATGTTCATTATTTATCTTGAATTATAGCTAAGTAATCTCCAAAATTCTTATGAGTAACTCACCTACTTCTTTGTTCAATCAACAATATTTTAGAAGTATTCATTAGAAAACATGATGTAGTGATAAGTCTTAGAAGATATATATATATATACTTATATATATGAATGTATTATGTGCATGTGTTTATAGAGTACCAAGAGCCATTTTTGAAATGTTATATATATTAAATACATACCCTCTTACACACATACTTATTTATATATGCATAAATATGCACATACTGATAACATTCAAGCAAAATGTCTCTTAGTTGATTATCAAAATAATTGTTGTAAGTCTTAAGTCAACTGTAAATCTGAAAAACTTAATAGATATCACATGTAGAGTCACTTCTCATTTGCAAATATGTAGTTTTGAGCTAAACAAGTTTCCCAATACTTTTCCTTTTTCTTTTTTCACCACCTTTACATCAAATCTCTGATTACTCTCAGAGGAGAATGATAACATAGGAGCTAGAATTAAACTACATTCAATCATCATCAAATGACAAAGGTCAATGGAGTGGAAAACAAATTCTTTTTCTCTTCCACTATAAAATTATAAAATGCTAAAGATATAAACACTGTTAAAAAGGCTTCTAATACAACTTGTTCAATTTACAGATAAGGACAAAAATGGAAAAACCAGTAAAGCAAATTGCTTTATTATAAGAATAAATACATAATAACAAAACAGGAAATGGTATGCTGAGTCAGACCCATATTCAGTCCAGTACAGTAGTTTTCCTATCATCATAGTAGCCTTGACACTTATATAGGGATAGTATTCATATCAACCCAAAAGATTAAGCACCTAATTTCTAAATGTAATATCATAAGACTTTTCTATCCAATAACTTGACTAAGACTTTTATTTTCTTATTTATATTTTTAGGCTTAACTTCATAACCATCATTATCATGCGAGGTATTCATAAATATCTTTACTAGAAAATGCCTTTACACACAAAATCTCATTTATGCTCAACAATTTTCCTTGGGGGAGAATTTACAAATATCACCCTTATTAAAGATGAGTAAAGTAAAATTCATAGAAGGTAAATGGCTTGCCCATGATCTCATAGCTAATAACCATCATGAACCACGTAATCAGTACTCAGGTTTTCCTGACTCTAAATTCAGTCAACTATAGCATTCTGCTGAAAAAGATTGTAGGAGGTAGGCATAATGATGAATGATCTTTCTTATAACAAAGCATTTCAGTATATTCAAGTCATATGTAGAAAAGTATTCATCTTCAACCTAAGCTCTATTGGTTTGAAGGAGTGTCCTCTCCTGTTCTCACAATGTAGAGAGCATTCTGACATTTTATGCTAGTACAAGTGTAAACAGATTAAAATCCTCTTTAACATATTTACTATCATTTATTGCTAGGTTTGAGTATCCATTCTCTCCTGAGTTCAATATATGACAAAATTTTCAGAGGTCTTTTTTGGATGAAATCAATCAACATTTATTAAGTATTTACTATGGGTCAACTGAAGAGGCATAGGAGAGTTACTCTATCACTTAAAGCATGATATAAACATTACTTACCCATAATTGTTGTTGTCATAGCCATGATATGGTTCAGTTGAACCAGATGACAAAGAAAACACTGTCTTTTGTTCTTTCTCCCTAAGCCCCTTTATTCAGCTACCAAAAGAGGCCCCAAAGAATGGATTTGTAAAACAATTTAATTTTTGTTCCATGTTGAATTTTAATCAATAGAAGAACTAGTAACATGCTTACTGTTATGGTAGAGATGGAAAAATAAAAAAGCAAAATTGATATTTTTTTGCTCAAGACCTGAAGGAAACCTGCTTTATTGCATTACATAAACAGTGTAAATTCTATATTTTAAAATTAGAACATATACCACCTCAAAAAGAAAAATGATAATTGGGATATTTATTGAAAATATTGCTTTGATTCATATTGCATTTTATAATGGATAGTCACATTCTAAGTAGAAGTTGAATAAAATATTGTCTTTATTGAACTTTCTAAAAAGGAACAAAATCTAAGGTTAATTCTCATATCACTCTGAGCTACAGAGTGGGGAACAAATATATCAGTTTTTCTTTGAAAACAAACCAATTCAACATGGAACAAAAATTAAATTGTTTTACAAATCCATTCTTTGGGGCCTCTTTTGGTAGCTGAAAAAAAAGTGAGAAATTCCTTTTAGTAAATACTTTAAAGAAACCTAAGATTCTGTTTTGATAAATGACTAGTCTATTAATAGAAAATGAATTCTCCAGAAAAACCAACATTTACATCCACCTATCTGTATTCTTGTGGAAAAAAAGGTCAGTTAAATTTTATTTCTTGCATATTAGTTCCAGTCAATAGAAATGTTCTAACATCATAAATCGAAAGTTGGAAGGAACTTTGGAGGATGTTACACTCTCTTATTTTGCTTATAAGAGAATCAGCCCAGAGTGTTTGATTGATGCCCCCAGTCACAGAGTCAGGCAGTGTCAAATATAGTATATGACTCAAAGTTCTCAACTGCAGTTGAGAAGATCTGAGTTCAAATGCAGTCACATACTTACTAACTAGTTGTGTGAACCTGGGCAAGTCACTTAAACTTGTTTGCTTTTATTTTCTCATCTGTAAGATGATCTAGAGAAGAAAATGGAAACTATTCTAGTATCTTTGATAAGAAACCCCAAATGGGGTCATGAAGAGTCTGACATGAAATAGCACTTCATGAATACTCAATTTTCTAACTCTATCAAATAGGTATATCAATAATCCCACTACCATGTATCATGTTTCCATGAGCATTAAATATATAAATGAACATACAATTTGTAAATTATAAAGAGCTTTTAAATAGCAACTGTTACATATATATATATATATATATGTATATATATATATATATATATATATATGCATTTGTAAATAATTGTCCTAGGTCACCTGATCATATACATTTGAATTATCTCTGAAGTTTTTTTTTTCACATTTAAATATATGGTCTTCCCAACTAGACTTCAAGTTTCTAAAAGGCAACAATGTCCAGATGCTGAGAAATACTTTTGACTATTCAACATCAACTACAATACTTTGCAAATAAAGAAAATTTGATCATTGTTTTTGATGTTGATGATGACTAACATGTAATACTAATGACATTAGGAATTAAACCAGAGAAATATAAACCCCAGTTATCTTCTCACAAGAAAAGAGAAAAATAGCAACAACAACAACAACCACAAAGGGATACACAAATGCATATAATTACCAAGATTGTGGTGACAACAACAGTCTTATTCTCTAGTCCTGAGGTGTCATTTCCTGAAGGGATTTCAGTAAGCGTCACCACCATTTTATCCATTTCACTCCAATATCCAATCTGAAAAAGGTTGTAGGAGGCAGGCATATTGATGAATGATCTTTCTTATAACAAAACATTTCAGTATATACAACTCATTATTCCCATACCTAACATTTTTCACAAATTAACTACAGCTTTGTGAATGCAGAGAAGCAATGTACATATAACCCTAATAGAAATGGAAAGAAAACAAAAAATATAAAAGAATAAGATATGGTCATAAATTTTTGTTATTCATCTTATTTTTACTTATATATAGACACACAGAAATACCCAAGGATATTTTTGAAAGGAAAGCATTTGGAAATATAAATTAAACTTAGAAAAATAGAATTTTAATTTATATAGAGGACACTGAGACTATGAAATGCAGTATTTGATTTTTGATTACAACAGATTGCTCTTTGTCACAGAAATTAGTAGTCAGTATATGATCATTACTTTTTTTCCTCTCGTATTTTATTTCTTCTCAGTTCTGGCATAAATAAAAAAGTATCTCAATTCAATTTGTACTTCTTTAAAAGTAAATTAGCAGTTCACAGTACTTACCCAGAGTTGCTAGGTTTATGTTTGGAAATAAAAATTGGAGATATCTCTGTACTTTTGAATAATATTAAAATATGTTTGTTAAATATATTAATATTAAAAGACTATTAAAATCTTTACAAATATGCATCTATGAGACTTCTTGGTTTATCATGATACTGGATCACCTACCTTCCCACATAGCACAGAAGACAGCCTTTAAAACAGTCACTAAGTAATTTACCTTCCGAGGCCCATTAGTTTTGAGTTCCATGATGTTAATTGTATAATTTATTCTTTTTCCATTCTGGTCAAACTTTATATTTCCTGAAAGACCTTCCACTTGGACCTACATAAAGGACAGGGGAAAGGAACAACATAAAAATTCACCACAAAAACATGTGCCCTAATTATTTTTTATGTATTCCCAGGTAAAGAAAAAAATATTCCAAAGCTTTCCCTTCAGTTTTGAATGCTCCTTTCCATAGCTAAGATACATCTTCCTGTTTGGGAAAAAGGAGCATATGATGGAATGACACCCAGTCCAAAATACAGAAGAAATTTTGAAAAACATATTTTACACATCTTCAATATCCTATTAGACAGACAGACTCACCTGTTTTAGTGCCCTTTCTATCTCTACTCCTTGTCCCCAGGGCACAGCAGGGTTTGCAAGACAGTCTCCAGCATTTCCTCGCCTGGAGATTTCAATCCTTTGCTTACGCAGATTGCGGAAAGCTTCAGTCATCACTTGAACAGCATCGTAAGTCAGAGCAGAAGTATACTGAAAATAGATAAATGTTTTACATTAGGACAATGGAAGGCATCAAGAATTCCTGTACATTCATGGAATAGGTTTTATCTATAAAAAAATGAACTGTATAAAATATAAAATCTCAGTAAGCCAGAAACCCTTATATTTCACAGAATCAGATTGAGAGCTCTGAGACAACATATGGACTATATGGAGCATTTAATCCAATATTATTGTTTTACCCAATAGAAAAATGAGAATGAGAGAAGTTAACTAACTTGTCCATGATTATAAAGGTAGGGTTGAAGAATCTGAATGCAAGTCTTCAAGATTTTAAGTGCAGAATTTAATTCATTATGCTATACTTCCTGTCAATGCAAATTTAGTGAAAACATAGGATTTTAGGATTGAGAGGGAACTTAGACAACATCTTGTCACTTGTTCATATATATATATATATATATATATATATATATATATATATATATATGTATATATATATAACTAGAAGTAATCTCGGTCACTTAGTCCAGTACCTTCATTTAACAGATGAAGAAACAGACCAAGAGAAGGGGAGTTTGACCAAAGTCAATCAGATGTCAAATTAGAGAACTCATATTTGAACTCAGTTCTTCTGACTCCTAAATCAAAACTTTCATCACTATACTATTTAGTTCTATGTGCCCCCAACCACCACCATTTTACATTTGAAAAAATCAATCCTATAGAGGACAATTGAAAGAACACATCACAATTGCTCTGGAATCAGAAGACTAGATTCAAATCCTGTCTCTAATGTGTTCTATCTCTTGGACAAGAGATTAAACATTTGCACTCTCATTTTTGTTCATTTATAAAATGAGGGAGTTGAACCCAGAGGGTCTTAGAAATATCTTCCAACTTTAGAATCCTATGATTCTAAGTATCAGAGCTAATATCTTCTGACTGTATCTTCAGGGATCTTACCTCTATTCCATATAATATCTTTGCTTCCTTTTTACAAATGAGGAAAATTACATTTCACACAAGTTAAAAAGTGACAAAACCAAAATTCTAAATCAAGCCTTCTTCCCCCAAATTCAAAGGACTCTTTTCACTACATTTTTTTACACCACAGTTAGAAATGGTATAGAATTCTATGGATTGCTGTTAGCAGTAGCAAGGTAAAGATCTCAGGAGATAATCCAGGGGCATCTTCAGTATCTACTACTTGATGTAGGGTCAAGGGAAGAACTATATAACTCTTACTCCATCTAATCCCCCAATAGTCTAATGCTTTTTTTCTAATTTTAGAAGAGTAGAAATTGAGAGAGTTATGTAAAGAGAGAGGAGGCAAATCACTAATGTGCTGTGCTTTGAGGAATGCATAGATCATAGATGACAAATAGATGGCGCAGATGATAAAAATAGAGGTAAAAGATGACTAGATAGATATGTAGCATAGATAATAGATCAATAAATATATCCCATAAGACCTGAAATTCTTCATTGCCTTCTTCATGAAAGACATGAGATCTATTTCCATTTAACAAATTCCTACAAAGTAAAAACTTCTCTATAGGGGTTAAGGTAAAGTGGTATTTATTTGGTCTCATATGAGTTCTTTTAATCAGAAAGTTTTCTTTCTAACACTTTGGTGAGATCAGACATAAAGAAGGTAGTTTTTGATGTAGGAGAGAAAGAAAAAGGAGGTGTAAGGGTTCATTTTAAGTTTTTAAGAATCTAGGGTAAGATGATATCCAGAAAGTACTATTAAGGGATTAGGCACCTGAAAGCCAAGTATCATAAAATGGAAGTGGAAGATAGACTAATATCAAGGAGATATTTCACCTCAGAAATGAGATCTGGAAAATTTATCTTTTAAAAAGATATTGGAGGGGGGGGCGGCGGCTAAGTGGCGTAGTGGATAAAAGCACCGGCTTGGAGTCAGGAGTACCTGGGTTCAAATCCAGTCTCAGACATTTAATAATTACCTAGCTGTGTGGCCTTGGGCAAGCCACTTAACCCCATTTGCCTTGCAAAAAAAAAACCTAAAAAAAAACCACATTGGGGGATGTCTAGGTGATTCAGTGCATAGAGCACAAGCCCTGAAGTCAGAAGTACCTGAGCTCAAATCCCACCTCAGACACTTAATACTTACCTAGCTGTGTGGCCTTGGGCAAGCCACTTAACTCCATTTGACTTGCAAAAACCTAAAGCAAAAAGATAAGACATTGGGGGCAGCTAGGCCCAGTGGATAGAGCACCAACCTTGAAGTCAGGAGTACCTGAGTTCAAATCCAGCCTCAGAAACTTAATAATTACCTAGTTATGTGACCTTGGGCAAGTCACTTAACCCCTTTGCCTTGCCAAAAAAAAAAAAAAACCCAACTAAAAAAAGAAAAAAAAGACATTGGCCAGAGATAGACATAGCAATGAAGATATGGAATGAATAGAAACATACAGGGGAGTTATTCCCTCCTATTATGATCTTAACCTTATATTAATTCATATTCATAGAGATACAGCATGGAATAGTGGAAAGAGTTTTGGGTTTTATGTTCCAGTTATTCTCCATATTAACTCTGCTCTTGGGCAGGACCTTTAAGATCTCTGGTCCTTAGGTTTTCTCATTTTTAAAATGAGGTATGTGATAATTATATATTTATATTGTTTGATATTATAATTATAGACAGGTCTCTAATATAGAATCTTACAGGCTAAGTAGTCCCCAGTGCCTATAAAGCATATAAGCAAAGACATATATTTTTTGTATCTTTCTACTGGACTGACCTGTTATTTAAGCCTTTGTAAAATAGTTAATTCTTGCATCTCTAAATAGATAAAACTTCTGTCCAACTGAAGTAATCTGATTCCTTTCTCTTCTTCTGCCTCAGACAGTTAACTCAAACTCTAATGAAGTTTCAGATTCTGATAGAAATTCTGAGTCTGAGATTGATAAGCATCCCTGAGCATTTTGCCCCATCATATCTGGGTCTAATTTGAGATGCCACTTTCCACATCTGGCATTGAACATCTATTCTCTAAAAGCATTTTGAATATATAAATATATAAACTTCTTTACCTGAATCCAAACTTTTTGCATAGCTCCCAGATACAACTCCTTTTACTTTGTGTTAAGAGAATTTCTTGCATCTATGAGGATAAATAAGTTTCTATATTGCCATTTTGTGTGTATATGCTTGATTCTTTGTTTTTCCTTCTTGCTACTCACATAAGATTCCTAAATTAAGAACCTCTCATCTAATCCAAACCTTTGCTTTATTTGGTTTCATGGTTTGGGTTAAAAAAAAAATCCTGGATTTGGAAATTTATAGGAAATTGGTTCTCAGGAAAATAATTCAAAGAAGAATTTTATTATTATGTGAAGCATAACGCAGAAGTAGTCGTAAGTTTCCGTCAATTATAAACAGACTCCTGATATGGCTAGGAGGCTCATCTGAGGTCTCTTTCACATTTAGTCTTAAGATTTAAAAGCCTTAGAAATTTAATAATTCCCTTTGTCTTGTGACATAACAATCAAAACAGTGGAAATTCTTATCTTATTGAGCTCCAATTTCTTCAGCTCTCAACAATTTACTATCCTTAGGTGTAATAATTTTGCTGAGTTGTCCTTATCAACTCTTTACTTCCCATTTTAGTTCATCACTTCCCCTCTCTGACTGTCCTAAAACTTTCTACAGTGTGACTAATAGCTAGTAGTATAGCCTAAGTCTCCATAATTCCTAGGATCATAGGATAGTAGATTTAGGGTTAGAAGGGATTTGGGGACTATTCCAAACTCCTCTCCTTACTAAGGCACAAAGAGATTAAGTGTCTTGTCTGGAGTCACATAGCTATTAATGTCACAGAAATTGTTTATGTAGGAAAATATACCTATGGACAAACAAGTGAAAAATTCAGCTTGGTGACTCATTTTTTCTTTTGTTTTGATTTTGTCCAGACATATGATTTAATTGTTATAGAAAACTCCTGAAAAAGAAAGTCTATAAATGCAGACACAGTTGAGATCCAACAAAAGCACAACTACCCAAGACCTCTCTTACTTAGTCTGATAGATACCCATACCTGCTTGCAATTTATAATGATCTAAAGGATTAAACATTTTTATTTTTCTTGATGTGTAGGTATTTTGTGTGGGTATGCATATTTGCATGCAATAATTTTTGCATGTAAGTATAAATGCAAAAACCTTTAGTTTTTTTCTAGGAGAGAATCTGAATGAATTCAAAGAGACTATATCTATGAAAAGTAATATAAATTAAAATATATTAACCTAATAATATAGTGATATTTAATTTCATTTATTGGGACACCATGTGGTATGGTGGCAAGGACAATGATGCTGGACTCAAAAGGACCTAAGCTCAAATAACACTTCTGTTCTTTACTACCTGTGTGACCTTGGGCAAGTCACTAAAATGTCCTGGACCTCAGTTTTCTCATCTGTAAATTTAATGGTTTGAACTAGATGATCTCTTAATATTCCTTCCAATTCTACAAATATGAATTTTATTAGTATTTCAATGTTCTTTCTGCTACCTCAGTTTATTTCTACTAACTAAAAGTCATTCTAATTAACAGGTAGTTATGAGAAATTAGCCAAGATACTTCAGAGGTTGTTCAAAAATTTTTCATAAATTACTTCCCCATTTGTCTCATTTCCATTAATCTTTTTTTTTGGTGTAGTCATGGGGTCAAATAAGTTGACCAAGGTCACACAGTTAGTAAATATCGTGTCTAATCTAAATTTGAACTCAGGTCCTCCTGAGGGCTGGTGTTCTAGCCATTTTGCCACCTAGTGGCTCCCCATTTGTCTCATCTCAAATGATTTTACTCTCAATGATAGAGATGTAGGACACTATACTAAATTTTGGGGGTATAAGGAAATGAATAAAACAATATTTTGGAATTAAATATAAAGAAAATAAATATTAAAATATACCTATATACTAAGTATTCAGTTAATTAATTAATATTTACAAAATAGTTCAATGCAAAGTAATTTAGGAGTGAATGCAATATGATTTGCAGAGACCAAGAAGGATGCATCATAAAGAAATAGATCACATGAGATGAAAGTAAAGAGAGAGCATCTGAGATGAAAGTAAAGAGAGGACAAGTGCAAAATCATGGACATGTGTAAGGAACAAAAAGAATACCAGTTTAGTCACAGAGTATTAGAAGAATGATATCTGATGAGTCCAAAAGGTAGGCTGAGGTCAGGTAGGGTAGGGTTTAAAAAGTTAAATAAAGTTTACATGTTAACCTAGAGACAATAGGAAATTCCATGGAAGATTGATCATATGATCAAATCTGGCCTTAAGGAAAACTGCTTTAGCAAATATGTATTAGGATATTTTGGAGTTGGGAGAAATTTGAGGCAGAATAACAAATTAGGAGACTGTGGAAGTAATCTTGGTGAAAGGTAATGACGTGGTAACTCTGTAAATGAAAATAAGAGGTCAGAAGAGAGATATTGTAAATGTAAAAATAGCACTATTTGGGATTATAATTGGATTATATGGGTTAAAGAAGAGTGAGTTCAAAATAATTCAGAAATTTTATATAAATATAATAATTATATATAAAATTATATATATATACATATATATGTATATATATATATATATATATATATATATATATATATATATATATTGATCTTGGAGTCTTTTACGCAGACTTGAAACTTAAACCTATTTTTCATGACCACAAAGCTAAAAAAAAGAAACTTTGTTTTTATCCTTTACCCTAATTAGCTATGACAAGTATGAAATTCTTCTTTAATTTTTGAAAAGAGTTATTAGCAAACCTGTCACACTCCTGATTACATTTTTTTAAAACTCAAACCTTAAGCACCAGGAGAGCTAGCCAAATTGGAAAAGCTTTTAGAAAAAAATAAATTAACATTCAAGCATCAAATTATGTTAGATTTAGGTAAACAGATGGTGAAGTGGACTCCCACAAAGAATGAATGTGTCCCTTTCTTACTGTTTTTCCTTACTTCAGAACTTGTAGATCTAAAGATGGAATATTAAAATGGGGTTGCCTGGGATCAAGTCCTCTTTTTTATTATAACTAATAAAATATAGTGTTCTTCATTTTTAATTCAAAGTGATCAAGCAATGTTCTGGACAGTTTGAGATATGCAGCAACAGGAGATGATGATTGTATTCATTCAGTAGGTAGTCTTGTTCTGGTAGTCTTTCCCATATCACTGAGGATCTTTGCCAATATGATATTTTCTCTTCATGGTCTAATTTTATGGTGACAAACTTTGGTAAAACTAATGAGGAAGAGATGATGTTTGTCCTTCATTCCTGAAGAAGGCCTTGACCTCAGGAGAAGTGATGCCATGACAAGCACATGAATTGGATTTGAGTGAAGGGGAGGCTGGGCTAAGTCACAAATCTCATTTGCTCCTCCAGAGTCATCTGGATCCAGCGGCCAAATATGAATTAGGACAACTGGAGGTGGCAATCAAGGTTAAGTGATTTGTCCAAGGTCCCACAGCTGGTGCTGAGTGTCTGAGGCTAGATTCGAACTCCCATCCTTCTGACTCCAAGGGCAATGCTCTATCCACTGCCCCATCTATCTGCCCTTGTGAGGGAGGGAAATTATCCCCTGGATAACAGCTTTAACTTTCAACAAAGTAGAGGGGAAAGAAAGGAGGGGTCAGAAGGTGAGAAAAAAAAATTATAGGAAAGTAGTAAAGGAAATAGTCAGATACAAGTAGTCTATCACAGAATCACAAATTTAGAGAAGATATAAATGTTGGTCTTAAACTAGTCTAAATATTTCATTTTACAGAAGAGAAAACTAGGGTCTTAATATGCAACATAGAATAATGATCAGCAAAGTAAATTTCTTTGGGAACTTACACTAGATATTTTTATAGTTTCTTTTAATTATTTATTAACTTTAAACTTTACTTAAATTTCCATTTGGTTTGGAAAAAGTTTATGCATAATAGCGATTTCTACAAAATATATTTTTGTCAGGACAAAGCAAATAATTTTGATGTGCTTAAAATATCAAATACATTTGTCTGTCTGCTGACTAACTTCACAAAATGGAAAAGAGGACATTGCTGATCCAGAAAGATTTCTTGGGATACTGGGGAAAGGTACTAAAAATAAGATAATCTTATCCAAAAAAATGAAATGGAACAACTAGTTATTTTACTCCTGGGGCAACTTATGCAAAGGACATACTTTTATAAAAGTCCTTTGCACCTCCAAAGAGCCTTGTTTGACCTTGTGAATTCCATCAGGCTATACAATAGAAAAGACCTGACTAATTTAGACTAATACAAGATTGTTTAAAAGACTTGTTTAAAGACTTGTTTAAAAATTTTAAAAAGGTATCACTTGCTTCCCCTAAGAGTTTCTTGGGACATGACATTCTTAAAATGAGTTTCATAACCGGAATCCATGATCATTTTTCTAAAAAATCTGTATCTCAATTTAATTCTATTTCCTTTATAATCCTAAGAATTTTTTTAATTCACTCAAAAGTTTTATTTGAGAAGGAATTCAGAGGCTTCACTAAGCTGCCAAGGAGTCTGAGGAAACAGAAAAGAGTTAATGATCCCTACTTTAAAAAGCACATTCAAGTCAACCCAATAATGAATCTAATATATGTATACATTTCTGAGACTGACTTACTTTTACTAAATTCTGATATTTGCTTTTAATTTCAAATATTTTTTATTTTCATTATAATAATTGAGGATGAAAATATACTAAAGACAAAATCTGAAAAATCTTATGGAATCTCTGTATTATCAAAGTGCTACAAAATAGTAAAGTTAGTAACCTTTTTCTCATTTCATTTGAAATAGGTAAACATGTTAAGAAAATAAGATGTTTATTCAAAGGAAGATTTTTTACCCAGAAGTTACACAAATTTAAAATAGCACCTAAAATAACAGTTATAGACATTTTCTTAAAATTAAATGAATTTTCTTAAAATGATGGGGATCTCCTCTAGAAAGGAGTTTAATTAAATTTGTATTTATTGCTTTTTCTTAGAAGATTGCTTACAAAATTTCTAAGTTTATGTCAGTCCTTTAACTTTGGTTTTCCTATTTCTCTCTTTCAGCATAATAACTTCATGGTGTTAAAAAGACAGATATGCCCCCCCATCCCACCCCACCCTTTGTAGTCATTCTATGCATCCTTGGCTAAATTCTTGTTATGGTTCTCCACTTCTCAGGACCACATGAAATGATTTCCTTCATGTTTCCCAACTCTAATCCAGCACTCCTACAAGCTACCCCTCTGTCTTCTCCTGAAAAGTGAAGGGTCAGGGGTGATTTGTTGAACTGTAAAGACATAGGTTGGAAATTCTGAATTCCTGCCATTTCTCACCCATTTATAAGAAGTTCACATGAAATCTACCTGAAATATAATGAAAATAAAGCCAACATGGATAGTGAATCCCTGGGCTTTCCTATACCATAGATAAGTTACTCCTCAGAAAGGTCTCACCTAATTTCTTCTCCTAGCAATAGTCTCCCCAGAAACAGTTTCCTGGTCTCTCCCTGAGTTCTTAAATTTCCTTCTCTTTCAACCTCCTCATTTTTAACCCAAGTACCAAAATGCTTAATTTTATATATGTTCACATTTAAAGCTATTATTCTGTATTTTTTATATAAATTCATTAGAAATGTCAATCAAAAATAAACTTCCTTACTTGAATTCTGTCATTGCTATATTATTGAACATTAAGGTAACAACTATAGTATATCTATTCTTGGTTTTCTTGAGAAATGAACTAGTGTAGAAAATTTGTGGACATTTTCTTACAACTAATTGTTCATTCCCAGGAAACATTTTGGTGAAGACAATAAGAAACATTTCCATGCTTGTACTCAGTTGAAATCAATTCATTTGCTTGGTCTGTTTGTCCAGACAGCATTTTAATGGGGCATATCAAGTTCTTTAGCCTTCTATTTAAAATTAACACTGTCTCCATAATTCTTACAATAGAGCTAAATATATAGTCTTACAATACAACTCTTTATCTAATTTGTGGATTGATAGGATACTGTTGTTGTTTGTCCTTCATTCTTAAAGAAGATCATGTTGCCAGGGAGGTGATGCTATGACATGCATGTGAATTAGATTTGAAAGAGTGGGTTCTATGCTAAGTCACTAGCCTCACTTTCTCCTCCAACCCATCTCAATAAATTCTCAAATATATTGTGAAACTTCTTGTCACAAAATCTAGGAAGAGACTTGTATCTCTTGTGTATGACAGGATACACTGTGAACATTCAGCTGACTTTATTCCTTCTTTTTTATTATTATGGCTTTTTAGGTCACATGTAGCTTCAATAGTCTCAATTAAACATCACTCAATCTGACTTAACCTAACTTTTTTTCCAGAACTATAATTAGGGAAGGGGGTCGAGGCTTTGTTCCAAGGTACAGAAGTTTAGAAAGTGGTGAAAATAACATACTAGTTAATAAGAATAATTAAAATCCATTTCTTTCTATCCAGCTTTTTCCTCCACATAGCTACTTCACAGATGAGTTCCACTCTGTCCCAGTCTCACCTTGCTACAGTGATAGTCTTATGTTGTTTCTCTACTCTTCCCCTTCAATGGAATCTTCCTAAAATTTTGATACCAGCAAATAGGATGGAATTTTTTTTGATATTATTGCACATGTATAACCTATAATAAATTGCTCATCATCCCAGGGAGGGATGAGAGGAGAGAAAGGGAGAGGGTTAGAATTTGGAACTCAAAACTATTTTTAAAATGTTAAACATTGTTTTAATGTGTAATTGGGGAAAATAAAATATTATTTTTAAATAATTGATTTCAAAATATTTTTATGTTGTTTGTTTGCTATGCCTCTTATATCCCAGAAGCTAAGATTGTAAGTTAACAGTTTGCTTATTTGATGCCACTTACTTTCCCACATCCATGTCTTTGCTGTTACCTATCTTTATCCTATCTATCCCCATATCCTCTCTGATTTCTCTGCTTTGTACTAAACATTCCAAGTTCCTTTAATTCATTCTAGGGTGGTAAGATCTCAACCTCCTCTGGCTTTACAACAGCTAAAGTATGGGGCTAGGAGGCAATAATATCCTGGGTGTGTTCTCATAAGCATAGAATTCAAGGGGACTGTCATAAGAGCATAGATTTAGAGCACAAAAATGCCTTAGATGCCACTGAGTCTAGCCCTCTCAATTTCATGGATGAAGAAATGGAGGCACCAAGGTTTAAAGTATCTTGACTAAGGTTACACAACTATTTGGTGTTAAGAATCAAAATGAAACCAGTTTTTCTGTCTTTTATTCCATTACTTTATATTCTACATCAAACAGTCTCTTTGTCTCCTCCATCACTCTGGATACATTCTTCTGAAAATCATGCTAGCTTTTATTGCCATATCCACCACTGATTCATATTGAATTTGCAACCTAATTAGCCCCTCATTTTTTTGTATATTGTTGTCCATGTTTCTCCATCTTGGATAAAAATTTAGGTCTTTATATTTATCCCCACGCTTTTGTTTACACATCGAATTCATATTTTTGGATTCCTTATCAAAGAAAATTTACATCAATACCTTCTTTTTTAGACTTTTTTCTTTCACTTATGTTATTCTATTTCATTCTGTGTATGTGTGTATGTAATTTCTCCTGTTGGATTTTAAGCATCTTGTGGCAAAAGATGAAGGTTTCTGTTATTTTATTTTTGCATCTCATCTGGCACCTAGTTATAGATATTTCATAGACATTTATTGAATTGAATTAGGAGCATTTTAATAAAAATTTGTTCAAATTCTAGATCCAGCATTTACTTACTTTTTTGATACTGAGCAAAACATTTACTTTGCTTCAGGTAAGCCTTTGTTGTTACTTTCCCAGAGGCAAGGGAGTCTTTTTGTGCTTTTGGTTACACATTAACCATCACAATGTCATAAACAATTGACATAGATACTGATTTTTATGTTGATTCTAGAAATATAACTTAATTGAAAAAATCTGAAGGATTGAAGGGAGAAACTGGGTCAATTTCAACCCATTAACTTAATTCTTAACAAATTAAAGCTTTAATTTTATAAAATTTCTTGTATTATTAAAATATTTTATTGGGTTCTTGCTAATACCAAGGTCTTCAGTGATTTTTTGTTAACTAAAAATTTTGAAAAGAAATAAAATATTATATTTGCGACAAGCAGCACTCATAAGAACTATCCAGTGAGCCATCCCCATCCTCTTTTGCTCATCCTCCTCACCATCTTCATGGGTAAAAGCATGCCTATATTTAGAAGACTCCACTCCTCCCTCCTGAAAAATGCTAGAAGCTCATCAAGAGTCAAAACTATCATTCATTTGAATTAAAATCACAATCATAAAAAAACAAACACACAGCACAGTTAAGGGCTGAAAGGAAGGAAATGCTATATGCTGTCTAGTTGCTTTGGTTTATGATCTACATATGTGGCTCATTACTTTTTGTAACGCAATATGTTCACTTTTTTGGATAGTATAATTAGATATTTCAGTTTTATTTTACCCATTCTCTGAACCAGACATAAATCATTTGGAATGGATCATCATCATGACCCAGCTAGTCCTTCTTTGAAAAAAGAGGAAAACATGCTTTCACATCGCCTGGGTATTTATGTTCTTTAAAATTTCTCTGCTGAATTTGGATATTTATATTCCAAAAGGGGCCATTATGATTTTGCTATATTATAATATTGCATTCAAATTATAACTTAACATATGAAGGAAAAATCTGCTAAAGAGTTTTTATAGTCCATTTTCCAAATGTACTATTTATTCAACTCCAAAGGTATATTTATTGTGTCTTATTTTTCAAAAACAATACCAAACACAAATTTTAAACATGTTTACATGTCCAATAGTCATAAACCAGCTTATTCTGTGACTTGCTATTATAATCATTGATGTCAGGAAACAATGAATGCCTTCCAACTATCAGTATATGGAAAGGTTGAGTGCAAGTCTCACAAGCTACTATAGAAAGAAGAGAGAAAAACCATCTACAAATAAAAGTGCTTCAAGGAAGTGTACTGGTGAGCAGGTATCAAAAGCTCTCACACTGATACAGATCTCAATCTGTCACTAATTCTGAAGGCAGTATTAGAGTTGTGTGAACCCCAGAGAGCTAAAATAACATACAGAAGGCATGGAGTCTAAAGCTAAACACAGTACTAAAATCGTCACATTTTCTTTTAGCAGAGAGAAAGGCCTCCTGCAGAAGGTGGGATATAAGCTGAGTTTTGTGAATTTATGCTGAAAGGTAAGAATTTTTTTAACTCAGCAAATATTTATTAACTGCTTTTCATGTGCTGAGCACTAGACACAAGATTCAAAGACAAAAAAGGAACTCTTTATGAAAATAGGTACAATGATTTATCTACTATATGTAGCACATTACCTCTATCAATGTAAGCTGCAAATAATCCCAATGATGCCATTTTAGAGGATTTTAGAGGTCCAAATTGAATCCGTCTTTCTGACTTTCATTCCAGTGTCTTATAAACTAGATCTAACTGTCTCTCTGTCTCCTCCATCATTCTGGATACATTCTTCTGAAAATCATGTTAGCTTCTGTATACCATCTTCCTTCATAGGTCCTTTGTAGTCTATCCAAGTTCATCTTTTCTTATAGCACAGTCATATTCCATCTCCATCATATTCCACAACTTGTTAACCATTCCCCAATTGATAGGCATCCCATAATTTCCAGTTCTTTGCGACACTAAAGAGAGTTGCTATAAATATTTTATAATATCCTAGTTTCTTTTCCTTTTTCCCTAATCATCTTTGGAAATGGATATAGAAGTGGTATTGTTAGGTTGAAGGGTATAGGCAGTTTAATAACAATTTGGGCAACATATAAAGTAGCCAATGTGGATATTATTTTGGTCAGAGGCATAATTATGCAATTTTCATGATTATATGTATACATATGCATATATATGTATCTATACAAATATTTAAATGTATTTAATATATACAAATATTAATTTCTGAGGGGAATAAAAGAGAATTTGCAGGCAATATGATCTCTCAAAAAGAAAAGTTGAGAGAAAAAGGACCAAAGAGATCATCTAGTTTAATTTTATCTTATCAGTGAAGAAACTTAACTCCCAGGGAGGGGAAATATTATCTTTCATCATCATCTTGATTATCATCTTGATTATCATTATCATTATATTTTATATAATTATTCAAAATGCTTTCTGAGATCAAGGACACCCCGAAAAGGAGTCAAATGGATTCCAAATAATAAACTCACAGTCTGTTTCTATATCTGTTATAGAGGGGATTTTAGAAATGTCTTATGTAAAATGCTTATTGTGTAGACATCGAAGCAGATACCCAAATTAGTATAAAAAGTAGTTTAGAAAACCTTATTATTTCTTTGGTTGTTTCCTTCCCTTCTGGCCTCATTTCTCTCTATATCCAGTATTTTGTCTTAGCCTTAATCATAACCCCACCTAGCTACACTGTGCCTTTTATGAAACTCCCCATACCTGAAAACTTCTATAATAACGTGTAATTTAATACTTCTCTGTGGCCTCTGGGGCACAAACCAATCAAAATCATCTGAATGGGGCCTCTATAAGAAGACAGTGTTTTTTAGGCAGCTGATTCAAAACTGGACCTTTCTAAAATATTCTGCTGCATAGAACTAAAATGGATTCAGGAATCCAAAGAAGGGCTGGGTATCACTACATACCATTTCCTAATAGTAACTTCTCCTAAAATCATTCAGACAGAACTTGAAGATTTTTCAACCTGAGTTTTCCTGTAAAATCCCATATTTTATCATCTTCCCTTTCCTCTCTATTCAGTCCCTGGGGCTTAAAACTTTCTTAGCACTTAAAGATTTACAAATCCCTGGATCCATTAGAAGATATATAGGTAGAGGAAGATGTGAATTGCCTTAATTTCCAAATCTGGAAGTGTCAGTCTCAAATCCAGCAGAGGTCAGTTAATTGTGCTAATACCCTTCTACAATGTTGTCACTTGGGTGTTTCGAGTTAAACCACAATTTTTTCTTGAATTTAAAAAAAAGGAAGGAAAGAAGGAAGGAAAGAAGGAAGGAAGGAAGGAAGGAAGGAAGGAAGGAAGGAAGGAAGGAAGGAAGGAAGGAAGGAAAGAAGGAAGGAAGGAAGGGGAGGGGAGGAGGGAAGGAAGAAAGAAAGGAGGGAAGAAGGGAAGAAGGAAGGAAAGAAGGGAAAGAAAAAGAAAGGAAAAAGAAAGGAAGGAGGAAGTTACAAAAAGTAAGTGTGTTGTGATCCCACTTTTGACATATATTAGCTTTGTGACTCCTCTCAAATCTTTGAATCTAACATTGTCCCAAGCAATTCCCTCAGATTATAAATTGCAAAGGAGACAGTGTGCAGCTTCTTCACAGAGAAATTGCTACATCAATGAAGTCACAAATCCAATAAAAAAGAAAATGCTTTCAACATTGACTGACCAGATTCTTTTTTTTTCTGTGAAGCCCTGCTAGACCTGACATTGAAGTCTGACTTCAATCAAAATACTCACAGCAATAAAATTCACATCTTCTAATTACCATTTCAGGTTCTGTCAGCTAAATCGCTGAAATATAGCCAAACTCTTAACATCACTAGACCCAGGATTCATGACAGACCCAGTTGGAACTCTTGTTCTGTAGGAGTTATCCAAGCAAGACAAGGCTGACTGGCAAGGTTCCTGTTCTTAGGGTTGGTAACCACAGAGGGCTTTTAGATCCCTAACCATCATCAATTGTCTCCATCACATCACTGGAAATCTCAGGTTAGCAATTGGAATTGAGACTAGTTCACTATGGCTGTCCCAAACTGAACTTTCTCCTCCTTTATTCTAGACCAGGCTATGGTTGGACCCCCTATCAACTGCAAATTTTGTCCTCTCTCCCCACCTCGCCCAGGAAATATCATCATCAGGCAGCCTAGGGTCTGAACCATGGCACAATTGCTGTCCCAACTTCTTGCTCTTTCTCTTTCAATCCTATTACCAGGCTCGCCATGTGACAGCTCTCCTTAAAACTCTTCTTTGGATGAGTGAAAATGTTGTCTGAGCCCTCTAAATTCCTCATCTGTGGCATATTTCCCACCTTAGTATACTTTTACCTCATTTATATTTCTATTTTTAAATTCATATCGTTAAGAGTGAACACTTATTGAATATTCAATTATATGCAGTACTGCATCTTTTACAGACAGTATTATGATTCACTTTCTTCCCCTATGAGTGTGCAAGCCAAATGATCAGAATCCATGTTAAGTGTTATGAGAACCAGTAGTTAACTGGTTGGTGAACATTTAACCAATAAATAAATTAACTTGTAGTCTTTTTTATTTCTCATAACCATGCCAAATCTAAGAGATGATGGAATATAAAATAATCCATTCCTTGCTAGTCAGGCTAATGTTATTCAACCATATTGTTCAGAATAAATTTTCTAATTGAGTATTTTAATTTATTTTAGTAATAAATTAGTGATATAATAAGGTATAAAATAAAATGAAACATTATTCAAATATTATTATTAATATCATTAAATTGGGGAGGTATGACAAAATGAAAATTTTGTGTACTGATAAGTTTTACAAATCTTATATAAAGACTTTTCTGCCAAAGTCCTATTCCAACAAAATGCAAATAATCTACCCTATAAATATGAGGAATCATTACACATGGATATGTATGTCTTCCAAGGACCAGTAGCCTAGCTAAGTAAAAAAGGTTCATTAGAATTCTGTTTTTTAAACTAATTTTTCCAAGTCACAACTAATAACATTCAGTCAAATAAAGCATGGGTGCTGGGAGTGGGAGAAATTATACTTTGGGGGGGGTAAAATAATCATATATACTGAAGAAAAAGAGAGATCCTTGAAGTGAAATTTATAAAGGATATGCAAAATCACATCAAATGATAATAAAATCATGTTTCTCATTACAAATTGAATCATATTTCTCCAGAAAATTTATATAGTATTTTTAAAAGTATTTCTGGAGAACAAGAGATGATGAAATTGGAGACAGGGGTGAGAAGGCAGAGTGGATGACTAAAATACTCTTTCAGAAAGAATTTTTCCTATAAGGCTTATACTAAATGACCAAGGCAATAATAATAATAATAATAATAATAATAATAATAATAATAATAATAATAATAATAATAATAATAAATATGAATTTAACACAAAGAACTTAGAACTATTAAAAACTATGACACCTTAGCTGAACAGCTGAAAAATATATATTTAAAACTATTCAGGTTGTCTTCATTTAAAATTCAAATGTGGTCCATCTTCTGGAAAAGCTCTGTCAGGGATAAGGTCACCTTTAATTTACTGTAAAGCATTTTGAACATCTGCCCTTTGAAAATTGACTGGATGAAAGCATAAAATCTTCATTAAACTTCAGCTATCTTTATAGGGAACATGACTAATATCACATCTTACAAGAGCTAGAAGAAAAATTAGTTGACAGTTCACCAAAGACAACTTATTTGTCTATTGCTCCATATTAGAAGTGAAAGAGATTTTTGGAAATACATCCTGAAGGAAGAACTCCCTAGCTGGGCAGTGGGGTATAGGAAATGTCACACACAATCTAGTTTTACCTACATTATCTAGATTGGATGACTTGATTTAAGAATTGTGCTATTCTATTGTAATGGAGTATTTGTAATGGAGCCATAATTTATTTTTGTCCAGAATTTCACAATTGGCTATTAAAAAATACATTCTGAGAAATCTCCAGAGACACTGGGAGGCTATGTGTATCATTTGCAGACCAAGGATATACAGGTGGTAAGCTTTATATGAATATAGGGTGTTTTGACCATAATCTTAACACTGCTGTATACACAGAGACTGATAGATCTAAATATATAGGTAATATGCATAAGCTAAATATATATATATATATATATATATATATGATAGGTATGTAAACATGTTTGTATATATATATATACATATATATATATGCCTATTTACTTATCTTAATCCAGACTAAGAAGTCATTAATATGAGTAATTCATAATATGAAAAATACATTCAGCTATTTAGGATTTATATTTGTTTCCAATATATAGATTTAATGAGTTTCTTGGGGCCCTTTGAGTTAGATGTCTTAAACCATGGTCACACAGTCTGTACATATCAGCCTTGACAAAAGATTTTCCCCACACCAAGTATTCCTTTATCTACCTGGTCTGGCATATGGTAAGTGATTCATAAATGTTTATTGACTGCCTGTCTGTGCCTTTTTGATGGATTTCAAGGCAGTCAAATTTAAAGGATTTGAGTTATCAACATTATATAAATTCAAGGTATCATTTCTACTACTTTTCCCAATTTAGAATTTCACAAATCATCAGAGGCAACATGTAATCTGTAATCTTATCTTTCACAGTATCATAGGAGCAAACAGAGAACCTAGGGCTGGAAGAGACCTTGAAGGAAATCTATTTTAACCTTCCCATCTTATGATTGAAGAAACTAAGGCTTGGGGAGGTAGAGTGACCTGCCTTTTACTTTGTTTCTACTTGTGGTGAAGGGAGAGAGAGTAGTGTCTCCTTCCCTACTCCAAAAATAGTTTAACCAGATTACAAGATTGTGCCTAGGTCCTGTCTTAGAGCAAGATGTGTGTGGAGGGGAAGGGAGTTTTTAGCTTTACCTCTAGAATTGCACCATTTTCTATCTATAAGCAGAAGCAGCCTTTATTTAACTAATGATGTAATAAGGGTGACATGGAAAGACTCAGAAGGATACTAAAATGAATATCATTACTTTGTAGAGTATCTAAAATCAAATGATCATGGAAGTCTGGAGTGTTGGAGCTGGTAGAAAACTTATCCCAAACCCTTAATTTGACATTCTGGAAACTGAGACTTGCTTAAGGTTACACAGCAAGTGTCTAGGAAAACCAAGACATGTCAGTCCAATCAAACTCCTTCCATATATAAGGCTTTGTTTTAGACCATGAAGATATAAAGAAGAAATGCACTCTAGGAACTTACTTGAATACTTCAAGGAGACATGAAAACCATGGCCCTCTATAGTTTAATAGATTCTCTTCATGATTTTTGTGGTAGCCAAACAAAAAAAGAATTGAGGAATTTCTGGAAGAAAAATTCATTACCTGTGTCCAGTCTAGAAATTACCTTGTCTAAAACTTAAATAGGCTTGTGTTGGGATAATGAGCTATTCTCAGTCTTGGGTATTCTCTATTACAGGGCAAGGCATAACAATAACATTCTGAGAGAAACTAACAACTTATACTCTACTGAAAAGGGTTGTTTAAAATTTGATCTAGTTAGTATGTTCCAATTTTATAACAGAATTTCAATCTTTCATTCATTTGGGGACTGTGAGTGTATGAGTAGTTCATAAGCTCTGAAAGGTCCTTCCAAGCAAAGAAACTTAGAATATGGTCTAGAGGCAACTGGCTATCTGAGGACCAAACTGGTTCAAATGAAAATTCCATTGCCAGAAAGTTGACCAACAAATATTAATGCTTTAGGCAGTAACCACTCAACAAAGTCATCTATTGAGGATTACAAACTGGATGGTTAGATAGAGCACATGCTCAGGAATCTTTTGAAATTCTGAGTTTTATAAATACAGATGTATAGGGGTGGCTAGGTGGTGCAGTGGAGTCAGGAGTACCTGGGTTCAAATCCGGTCTCAGACACTTAATAATTACCTAGCTGTGTGGCCTTGGGCAAGCCACTTAACCCCATTTGCCTAGAAAAAACCTAAAAAACAAAAAACAAATACAGATGTATATAAAAACAGATGGGTTTTATGAATTTGTGATTTTTAGATTTGTATTTAGATGCTCATGTGTTTTGGATCTCTTTAAATTCTTAGGTGCCTGGAAGAATATATTTACTGAGATATATTTTGAATATTAAAAATCATTTAAGTTTAGGATTCATTGAATCAAATTCTGGTACTACTTAAGTAGGCAAGTTGAACAATGTAAAACTCATAAAAACTTTTACCACATAAGCTCTATTAATTATAGAATTGAATAAATTAATTCATTAATATAATTAATAATTATAGCTTTTAGAAATTCCTAATAATCTTTGTGGTGACTCAGAAACCTTACTATCAGGGCAATTAACAACATGCCAGCACTGTGAAAGAGCTAGTAGGAGTAGTTGATACAGTAAGATTGGATATATCACATGCTAAGTGCAAAGGAATAAAGGCATAACTTGCAAGGAAGTTATTTTTTGAAGTAAGATCCCATAAGAGTTCACATAAAAAATAGCAAGAGCAGTGAATCATTTTTCAGCCAGTGGTAAATCAGGTTTTCTTTTTTTCTTTAAACTGCCTCTGCATTTTTTTAGAGAAAGGAAAATGTCTTTTCTAATTTTACAGTGTATATACTGGTAGAATGGTATGTCATGTTGAATTATGTCCATCACATTTGATGCCACCAAGGGAAATGCTCCCTGCTTTTCCTGGATAGCTAAACAGTGTAGAAGCTCTGCCAACACCTTAATATAGTTATTATAATAAAAACAATAATGATAATAATCATTTAATACCATTATTTCTGTATCTTAATTTACTTCTCAAAGCATTTCACATTTGATTTTGAAAAGAATTATTGAGGGATAGTCCTATTTGTTGTTCATAGCCTATAAAATGATTCTGCTGAGGCTGAGTTCATATGATAGCAGATTATAGTTTTGGAAATAATACTATAGGCACTTTCAGATGAGGAAATGGAAACTCAGAAAAGCCATCCCCAAGGTTACACAATAATTAAACTAGTGTGAAAATTCAGGTTTTAAACTCAATCCCATGCTTTTTCTATCAAGCCATGACATTTGACAGGGATCTAAATATCTATAATAATTAGCTAATACTCTTTAAAAATTACAATTCAGTATTAAATATGTAACTCTTACACAGAGTTAGAATTGCCTCACACTGCAGGCTCTTGAGACTCAAAGGAGTTACCATCTTTCCCTTTCCATAATTATTTCCATACATTTTATAATGATATCAGAAGATACTCTAATGCAAAAATTTCTAGATTAATAAAAGATTAACTTCACAAAATTACTGCATTGAATTCTGTTACACATATGATTTTCACTCTCTTGAAAAGTAATAACATGCTTATATAGGAATCCCACACTAATCCAAGCAAGGGCCACTTCTATAGTGTCAGATCAAAGCTATTGATGTGTCTTAGCACACTAACACATATACATCTATATCTAAAGATAAAGATAAAGATATATAAATAAGTTATTTCTTTGTGTTTTTTTTTAAAAGACTGCACATCATAAGGTATTAAAGATTAAAACTGTACTAAGACTTTCTTTTGTTTGTTAGGGTTTTGCAAGGCAAATGGGGTTAAGTGGCTTGCCCAAGGCCACACAGCTAGGTAATTATTAAGTGCCTGAGACTAGATTTGAACCCAGGTACTCCTGACTCCAGGGCCGGTGCATTATCCATTGCGCCACCTAGCTGCCCCTGTGTGCTAAGACTTTCAAATTACCCTATAAAATATTTTAATGTTGGTAAATCACTTTACATAAATTATTTGTTTCCCTGGCAATTCTATGAAGTAAGTGTTCATTATCTCCATTTTACAAATGAGGAAACTGAAGCTGAGAACAATTAAGCAACTTGCAGATCAAAATCTTAGAACTTTTCTAAAGTAAGAATGAAATCCACATCTCCATGACTCCAACAATGGCACAACAGTTAACTACTTCTATTCCATAAAGAAGTTTATTAATATGTATTGATGTTTTAGCAATAAGCCTCCTAATCATTGAATGAAACAGGATTTAATTTAGGAAAATTTAGGAGAACCTCCTTTAGGTCACTAATTTACACTTTAAAGGAACAAGTAACATTTTATTGACTTGAAAGTTTAACTTTAAAACTTAGGATAATAACTTTAAAAGTATTTTAACAGATTCATTGAACTACAATGTAATACTAGTTTCTACAAAAATTTAGGGTTCAGTAAAGTGAAATCAAGGGAAAATTGGGAAGTACAGGTGCTGCTAGAACAATCCCAATTCATTTATAATATATCATCTAAAATTATTGCCTAAGATTCAGTGAGATTCAATTACTAATCCATAGTCAACATATAGTAAGCATGAGGCAGGATTTAAATTCAAGTATTACTAATTCAGGGTAGGCAGGTAGGACAGTAGATAAGAGTATTTATTGGGCCTGAAGTCCTGAGTTCAATTCTAGCTTCAACAGACTGTAAGACACTGGGCAAGTCACTTAAACCTGTTTGCCTCAGTTTTCTCATCTATAAAAATGAACTGGAGAAGGAAATAACAAGCCACTCCACTGTCTTTACCAAGAAAACCCCAAATGGAGTCTCCAAGAGTTGGACATTACTGAAAATATCTGAACAAAACTCAATATCCAACTAACTCAATATACAACATCTTCACCTCTGATCTTATCTTTTATTAGTTCACTAGTATTACATTGCTAGATAATGTCAAGAATCATGACTGATCAATGATTCAACAAGACATCTTATTTGATGCTTTGTATGGCAGTATGGCAGACAATACGGTAAACCAAACTCATTTCATATTACTCTCACAAAAGGAATTCTACAAATCTTTGTTATGCTTCTTTTATCCTTAGTCTATGAAAGTAGAACAGTTTACATGCATTGACACCTAGGATTCATTTTCATCTTTTTCAGCCAATAGTCAGATTGCAGACTTCCTTTATGCAAATGTTACTCTATGCAGGAAAATCCCTTTCTTCCATGTTCAAGATAATCTTACTTTTTTACCCCCAACTACAGTTTCCTCTGCTCCCACCTGAACATGAACCCAACTGGAGATTCTCATCTACATTGAAAACTTTTGACACTAAATTTGAAAATATCCTGATAAACAATCATAGACTATCGTAATGAGAACATAAGAGATCACTCAGCCTAATTCTCTTAACTTTCACTGGAGAAAGTTGAGACACCAGGAGCTATGTTGAATGACATACAGGTCATTCATGGCATAGCTAAGCAAGAAGTCAGTTCTCTCAAATCCTAACCTGTATTTTTTCTACTATACCAGAAAACTTTTGAACCTCCCCTACTAGATAGCAGCTCTCTCCAAGTCAAATGAGTGAAAAAGGACACAGCAATGAGACAGAAGATCCATTCAAGCAAAGGTCACAGGGCATTTGTATACTATCAAGTATACAAGTTGAGTCAAGACTATTGACATGTCTCTTGGTTTTTTTGTTTTTTTTTGCTTGGTTGTGTTTTTTTGTTTTAAATCTGTTATTTTCAGCCCTTAGCATCAAAGTTCATTCAATGCACTACTTAAAAATTTCTGCTCCCATTCTATTTTTTTATCTTCATGCATCAAGAACATCAACAATTATGTGACTTACAAGAGTT
The DNA here is from genome assembly GCF_037893015.1 of Macrotis lagotis. NCBI lineage: Eukaryota > Metazoa > Chordata > Mammalia > Peramelemorphia > Peramelidae > Macrotis > Macrotis lagotis. The sequence continues at coordinate 109,168,290 of NC_133660.1, forward strand.
TTTCAAGTGATTTTTTTCGCTCACTTTCATACCAAGCAACAGTATGAGCCTCCAGAATGACTAAGAAGATTTGAAAAGAACACGTTGCTTCCATCTGGAAATGAAGGCATTCATATACTCTCCATCCAAGGACTTGTGCAGCAATATTCATGTGGGCAGATTAAGAAATTTCTACAAAACTAAAGTAGCAGTCAAGCTTCTTCTTTGTACCCTAGCAGTATGGAAAGAACTCACAGCCAAAAAAAAAAACCCAAAACGCCCTATGTCTATTTAAGTTGTCAGAAGCACATTTACCATCTGCAGAAATGCTATTCTCTAAAGATGAATACAGAAAAGCAGGGATGATTTCAGTTGTTTGAAACTTTCAAAATCTATGATTCTTTGAAATCTATCAAAATCATAAATGCTGAGTATAAGTGAAAGTGACTTAACCAAATCATTCCTAAGTTTTCCACAAATAGCAGAAAATAAAAACAGCTTTAAAAAACTGTTAGGGTTTTACAAATATTTTTAAGAAGAATAAAAATAAAATTTTTAAAAATGATGAGGATCTTTAAAAAACTAAGAGAACAAAAATCCATGACTTTATATTCATAAGAATGAAACATACAAAAAAGATATAAAACAAAGTTATTTTTTAAAAAAAATTTCAAATTCATGTTATAAAATTTATTTTCCACAGGAGTAATTGTGAATTTAACTGAAAAAAGTCTCAGATTAGAATCATAAATCTGAACTAAAAGAGACTTTAAAGAGGTCATCTACTCCAACTCCTTCACTTTACAGATAAGAAAACTAGAGATCAGAGAAGTTAACAGCACATAGGTAGTAAATGGCATGGTTTGGATTCAAACTCACATCCTTCATATATGTATATACATATATATATATATGAATATATATGTATGTATATTTATATATATATATAAATATATACATACACATACACATACACACATATAAATGGAAGAAAGTTCAAGAGCCAGTAACTGTCTATGCTTTTCAGTAACTAGAAATGGCACATTGACCCTCTGCTTGATAGTAGAAGTATTCCACATACATTCCAAAGTGTTGGTTCTCTCAGCCTTGAAAAATCTTGGGTTCATCCTCCCAACTTTTCTAGACTGAGTAAGTACACAATCCCAAATTGCAAAATAAAAGGTTAAGTAGTCCTGCTCTCTATAACGTCAAGATGAATGAGAAGGTACTTGTGCACAGGGAAGAGTGGTTTTGATGGGTACTCAGATTTTCCAAGAATTGACTTCTGACACCTTTCCTAGATACTATTGAGTATGTGAGGACAAGACTGTAGAATTATAGTCTATTGTTGGTCTATGTCACATGGAAGGAAAAGGAATAAGCATTTTTAAGCACTTTTGGACTATGAGTAAGGCACAGTGCTTAAGTAATATCCTATATTTTCTCATACCAAATATTAGTATCCCCATTTTACAGTTGAAGACTAAGAGGCAGAGATTGCCCAGAATCACATGGTTACTAAGTGACTGAGGCTAGATTTTAAATCAAGTCTTTCTAACTTCAGGTCCAGTGTTGTATTGATGTAATGGGAAGAATCTTACATTTGAAAGCAAAGAATTGAGTTTCATATTCCTGCTGTGCCAGTAATCATTTGTGTGACCTTAAGAGAGCCACTTACCTTGTGACTTTTTTTTTCATTATCTGTTAAAAAATAAGGTGGGATTAGACTCAATGACCTCTAATATGTCTTCAAATTATATGATTCTAAGAACCTCTCTGGTGGTTAGTTTCCTCAACTATGAAGTGAAAGTGTTTGGTCTAAATGATCTTTAAAATGACACATAACTCTAAATCAATGCTTCTTTTATATTACTAATATGCAGAGTTACTAATAACTTATCACTGGGGAGAAACATAGCATCATACTTGTAAGTAAATATTTTCAAATATAGTTTGACTTAATTTTAATTATGCTTATTTAAATATACAATAGGAATTATTGCATATAAGAGGAAGAACTGTTCGTGTGGTTTAACTTAATTATATATTCACTTAGCTATAAAATAAGAATTATTTTCAAGTGCATATAAGTGGAATCATTTTAGAGTTTTAATTAAGAGCCTGGAGTTCATGTCTGGACTTACAGTGATTCACATTAACTCTCTAAACCATAATTTCCTCAGTCATAAAATGAGAAGCTTAGATTGAATAACCTTTGATTCCTTCCACTAAAGCATTCTATGATTCTATAACTGCTTAGAAATCTTGTCAAAATAATTTCAGGAAGTAAAAAAAAGAATATTAAATATGCATTAGGAATAATGAATAAACTTTTATTTGTATGTATGTATATATATTAATTTATACACCCATATATTCATATATATTCTTTATATAAATATATTAAACATTTATATTAATATTGAATGTATATACACATATATAGGCAGATTCTCTTTAGTTCTCAAGAAACATTTCCATCCCAATAAACCATTATAGGTATTATGAAAATTTTCAATATTATAAAATATATATCTATTTTCAAAGTCTAGACAGTCAGTTGCATAAAAGGTATATCAATAAAGGAGAAATTATTTGATTATTGTACATAAATGAATGATGAAAAAATCTTTAATGACCAAAGAGATATGTGATTTTAAATAGACGTATATATATATATATATATATATGTCCATAATAAATATGCACAACATGTAAACCCACTGGATTAATTACTTTTGTGCAAAACAAAGATTTCACTAGAGAGATTGATTATTTATGATTCATCCAAGTATCATTTATTATGCCAAACTTTGCTTTTATGCTTTGCACATATTTGACAATCATTTGCAGATTGATTGGTTAGTTGGTTAGTGGATTGAAGGAGTATCTTTTTCTAAATGAGGCCAGGCAAAGATTCATCTATCTCCTAAAGATCCCCAGGGATCACATTATCACAAGGAAATATGCACTCTGTATTCCCTTTGCATTGTGCAATTCATCTATATGAAAAGTGGATAGCCCAAATGGATTTTTTCCCTTCTGCTACTAGATCACATCACTCACAATCTGCCAAAATCCACCCACTATGACATAAGGAAGCTTAGAGCTCTGTTCTTAGAATCAAAAAGATCTTTCTTCTAATGTGTCATATACTTAGTCTATGATCTTAGCTCATTTAATGTCTTAGTCACTCATCCTTAAAACACAATTATTATCAGCCCTGTGGGGAAAAATATTGTATCTAAGGTACTCTGCAACCGTTTAGGTATTATATAAATATGAAACATTACTATTATTATGTAGACTTATGAAAATAAGTGAGAATATGCAAGGCTTAGAAAAGAGGGAGTTGGTCTTAAAATCAGGAAAACCTGTTTCAGTTCCCTTCCCACCCCCCTCAAAATGTTTGACAAATCATTTTAACCCAGAATTCCAGGAAGCTTTTATAATGCGAGCTACAGAACAGTCAATGATCTTCATGATTCTGGGAATTTCCTCAATGAGAGGCTATCTACAAATCTCGGCTACAACTAACTATCCAAATGAATAAATGGATAAACATGCAAATGAATGTGTGTATAAAGTAAACAAACGAATGAATGAATGAATGAATGAAAGTAGCAAGGTACAGGGCACTCATGTACTTTAATTTCATAAGTCCAGTGATGCAGGAAATCAAATCACCAGACAGAAAATAGAGGTCGAATAAAAGATATTTGCCATTTTATGATCTTTTCTTATAATTGATTTTGTTCCCCTCTCTCTGCAAGTAATCACAGTGAAGGCAATTGGAATAAAATCATAAAATCACACTGTCCACAATTAGTGGTAACCCATCCCATAATGTTAGACCATAAATAAAATTAAGCTCATTTTAGCCTCCCACTGACTCAAATAGGGAAACTATTAGAAAAAAAAAAAAAGAAGTCAACCTTAATTGTACTTGTGTGAGCTCCAGGATATTCTTTTTCCTCTAGTGTTGACCATCTCTGTACAAACTTGGACACTAGGGAATCTTCATAGTCAACGATCTGAAATCCTGAGACGTTTGCTCCTCCGAATTGAATTTTTGATAAATCTCCATCAGTAAATCCCTAGGCAGAGAATACAATGCAAATTTAGTCACTCTAGACAAAGCACAAAGTCAAAATTTACCCAGTCACATCACACTTGCTATGGGGCTACATCTTTCACAGCACAGGCAACACAAATGGCAAAGCTCATTGAAAATATCATGTGTATTTATGAGTTTATATTCATATAAGCATTGAACACAAGGTCACAGTGGGGCAACAATGCTTATTGATTGATTGCTGACTTAGGTGTCTATTCATTGCTTGTTATTGAAGTTCCATCAATTTTTATCAAAAGTGCACGGTGGGCAAGTTCTCTCTCTCTTATTTGTTTTTCTGAGTTCATAATACACCATTGTATGGTGCTTGGTTATATAAGTGGAAATTTAGAATATAGTAGATAAATTCAGGTCTTGTTGTTCAGTTATGGTCCATGGAGTTTTCTTGGCATAGATGTTGGAGTGGGTTGTCATTCCCTTCTCAAATGGCTTAAGTCAAATAGAGCTTAAATGACTTTCCTAGGGTCACAAAGACGCTGAGTGTCTTGAGAATGGAAATGAACACAGGTTTTTCAGATTCTAGGTCCCACACTCTGTTCACCCAGCTGCCAAAGCTGAAGTTAGGGAGATCTTAATCGATCAATCAAACAGTCACTGTGCTTAGCACTGGGCATATAAAAACAAACCAAAACTATCTCCAGCCTTACATTCAAATAATCAAAAGAACATTTCTATAAATGGGTATGTAAAAGATACACAGAGTAAATGAAAGATAACCTTAAAAAATAAGGCACCAGCAGCTGAATCAGAAATCCAGAAAAATTCTCCTGAGGTTTTCATACTTGACAAGATAAAATTAGTATTGATAAAGTATTGATAAAATAAAATTAGGAATTCTGAACTTAGAGCTAAGATGGCAGAATAAAAACAGGTATTCCCTTGAAATCTTTCCCCAAATTCTTCCAAATACCTTTAAATGATGTCTCTAAACAAATTCTAGAGCTGATGAACCCACAAAATATAGTAAAATACTTTTTCAGTCCAAGAAAACTTAGGACAGCAGGAAAGATCTGTTCCACCAGGATGAGAGAAGAGCTCAGTCTAACACAGGTCTCCCCATGTACAGACTGGGACCCAGAAAACCAGGAGCAGGTGTAGGATGATAGATAAAACAACAACAGAATTGCTTCTATAGCTCTCAGCCCTCAGATGGTAAGGGGATGGAACAACTGATCACAAGACTACAGGGTTCTCTTTGCTAGCATTGAGGTAGGATTCTGTTGCCTCATCCAAACACAGATCTAGGTTATAGACCTGGGTGGTGGTCCCAGGGTAAAGGTGAGCACTAGCAAACTAGAACTAGCAGCCATGGGGGAGCAATTACTCTCCTCAAAGTTTAAGAACAAAAATGAATGTTTATGGTCATTCACAAACCAGAACACATGACAGAAGAATAGTAAACACACCTCTACTTAGGTCATACCATCTTAGAAGAAATGAAAACTTCAGGTCCCTAGAAGAATCCCTGAAAACCCCTGAAGTGTGGGACAGTGCACTTTCAATCCTGGAAGCAGACCCCTACTTCAACAGAGTTAAAATCAAGGAATAGATTCATAAATAAGCTAACAACAGACAAAAAAATCTTATCATAGAAAGTTACTATGATGAGAGACCCAAACACACACACACACACACAAACACACACTCAAAAAATAACAAAGTCAAAATTTCTACATCAAAAGCCTCCAAGAAAAATATGAATTGGTTTCAAACCATGGAACACCTCAAAAGAGATTTTGCAAAACAAGTAAGAGAGACAGGAAAAACTGGGAAGAAAAAGGAAAGTGATTCAAGAAAATTATGGAAAAAAGAGTCAACAGCTTGGTAAAGGAGGCACAAAAAAATACAAAAAGAAGATACACCTTAAAAAACAAACCAGGTCAAATGGTACAAGTGATACAAAAAGTCAATGAGAAGAAGAATGACTTAAAAATTAAAATTGATCAAATCAAAAAAGGAGGTACAAAATCTTAATGAAGAAAATAATTCCTTAATAATTAGAATTCAACAAATGGAAGCTAATAATTTTATGAGAACTCAAGAAACAATAAAACAAATCCAAAAGAATGAAAAAATAGAAGACAATGAAATATCTTACTGGAAAAACAACTGATCTGGAAAATATACCCAGGAGAGATAATTTTAAAATTATTATACAATCTGAAAATCATGCACAAAAAATCGACATATCATCTTTCAAGAAATTATCAAAGAAAAGTACCCTGATATTCTAGAAGCAGAGGGCAAAATATAAGCAGAAAGAATTCACTGATCAATGCATTTACTCTGAAACTCATCTCAAAATGAAAACTTCCAGGAATATTAGAGTCGGATTCCACAGTTTCTGGAATAAGGAAAAAAAAACTGCAAGCAGTCAGAAAGAAGTAATTCAAGTATCATGGAGCCTCAGTCACAACAACATAGGCTCTAGACACCTCTACATTCAAATATTGGAAGACTTGGAATATGATACTCCAGAAGGCAAAAGGAATAACTGCTCTGCAAAGACAATTTTTTTAGGGGGAAAGATAATCATTTAATTAAATAGGGTACTTTAAAATTTTTTTCTGATGAAAAGACCAAAACTGCACAAAAAATTTCATCTTAAAATACAAGATTCAAAAGAAGCATAAAGAGGTTAACAGAAAGGGAAATCATAAGGGACTTAATAAGGTCAAACTGCTTATATTCTACTTTGAGAGTTAGTTGAAAATTAAAGGATGATATGTAAAAACATAAAATTTAGGGGTAAAAGAGGAATATGCTGGGGAAAAGAAAGATGAAATGAGGTTAATTATGGTACAAAAAAGAGAAAAGACTAGGAGAAGGGGAGCTGATGGGGAGTGACTGAATTGTACTCTCATAAGAATTGACTCAGAAACAGAATTGGTACAGAAATATATCTTACCCTAAAGTAAAGTAGAAAGGAAAGGGGATAAAAGAAGGAAGGAAGGAATGACAGAAGGGAGAGTAGATTAGGTGAGGGGGTAGTCAGGAGACAAATATTTTGTTGTTTTTTGCATGGAAATTGGGTTGAGTGACTTGCCCAAGGTCTCACAGCTAAGTATTAAGTGTCTGAGACTGGATTTGAACATCTTCCTGACTCCAGGTTGGTCCTCTATCCAGTGCGCCACCTAGCTGCCCCAGCAAAATACATTTATGAATAGTGAAATGAGATAGAAAATAGAATACATGCAGGGAAGAGAAATAGGATAGTGGGAAATATAGTTGGGAATATTAACTATGGAAAAATTGAAGATAGTTTCTCTGATAAAGGTCTAATTAATTTGTCAAGCTTAAAAAGATTTGAGTAAAATTTATAAAAAGTAAGACATTTTCTAATTGATAAATGATTAAAAGATAAGAAGTTTTCAGGTGAAATAATCAAAGCTATCCAAAACATTGTGAAAAAATTCTCTAACTTACTTTTGAATGGACAAAAACAAATTAAAATAATTCTGAAATATTACCTCATGTCTACTAGATTCCATAATAGGACAGAAAAGGAAAATGAAAAATATTGGAGGGGATGTAGAGAAAATGACTCAATGCACTCTTGGTAGAATTGTGAAGTGATTCAAGCATTCTGTAGAGCAATTTGGAACTAGGCCCAAAGTGATTATAAAACCATGGAAACCCTTGACCAAACATTGCTACTAGCTCTGTATTCCAAAAATAGATAAAAACAAAAAACAAAAAAGAAAAAGTACCTATATGTACAAAAATATTTATAGCAGCTCTTTTCTGCGAATTAAGAGGATGCTCATAAATTAGGGAATAGTTGAATAAATGTTGTTATTTGATTTCATTTAATACTATTCTGCTATAAGAAATGATGAGCAGATATCATAGGATGATCATCAGTTGGGGAATGGTATAAAATCATGGTAAAGCAGAATACTATTCTGCTTTAATAAATAATGAATAGGGGGAGGCTAGGTGGCACAGTGGATAGAGCACTGGCCCTGGAGTCAGGAGTACCTGAGTTCAAATCTGGCCCTCAGACACTTAATAATTACCTAGCTGTGTGGCCTTGGGAAAGCCACTTAACCCCATTGCCTTGCAAAAAATCTAAAAAAAAACCTAAAAAGTTAAATAATGAGCAGATCTCTTATACTTTATGTTTTTTTTCCTTAAGCATATGATTTCTCTCTCATCACATTCAATTTGGATCACTGTATACCATCGAAACTGTAAAACTAGCAAATTACCTTCTGTGGGGGATGGGGGGAATGAAGTAAGATTAGGGGAAAAATACTCAAAATAGAGGCACCTAGGTGGCACAGTGAATAGAGCACTGGCCCCGGAGTCAGGAGTACCTGAGTTCAAATTCCATCTCAGAGGCTTAATAATTACCTAGCTGTGTGGCCTTGGGTAAGCCAATTAACCCCTTGCCTTGCAAAAACTAAAAAATAAAGATATCAAAATTCAAAATAAAGAAAATCTTTAAGTAAGAAAAAATAAAATGAAATGAAATGAAATAATGAGCAGGATGCACTCAGAAGAATCTGGAAAAACTTACAAGAACTGCTGCAAATTGAAATGCATTGTATATAAAGTAACAATATTGTAAGATGATAAAGAGTTGTGAATGACTTCTCTATTCTCAGCAATACAATGAACTAGAAAACTGAAGAATTTAAAATGAGAAAATGCAATGCAATGTATCCCAAGAGATAGAACTTATGCTGTCTGAGTAAAGATTGAAATATACTTTTTTCCTAGGGAAATTTTCTATTTTTTCAGTCTTTTGTCTTTATGATAGTATTTCTTATTGCATCATGGAATCATCAACTTCTATTTGACCGATTCTAACCTACAGAGTTTATATTTTGAATAAAGTTGTGTATTTTTGTATCAAGCTATTCAATTCCATTTCAATAATTTCTTTCATCTCTCACAGTTTATTTACATTATATTTTCTTTACATTCTCATTTCATCTTTTTAAACTCACGTTTCATCTCTTCCATCTTTACCCATTAGTTCCACCTTATTTTTTTATTGTTCCAATGCCTAAGAAAATGTGTATATATTATATGCACATACACACACACACACACACACACACACACACACATATATATATAACCATAAGTTACAATATTTTATAAAGTGTAATGTTTCAGATGAGGAAATGAATCTCCACTTTCCTTGAGAAATATAGTATAAGTTAATTGAGAAACTCAGGAACAACAGAGTCTCCACAGCATCACAGATTCTTTGGATGTTTTCAGGATTAGAATATCTTTGCAAGACTTCCCTAAAAGAGGAATTCCTAGGACTGAAATGTTAGGAATCTCTCAAGAGAATGATATTATTTTTTTGATATTGAACATTTGCTATTGTCTATTTTTGTTTTAAGTAGAGATTTGTCTTCAAGTTTGGGGACAGAAGATATGGGATAGAGAGAAAAGAGAAGAGATTAAACTGATGAGCCTCTAAGACTGAGGCATAAAAAGAAAACAAGTTCAATGATGAAGTTGATTGTCATTGAGTATTAGATTAGTATTATATTGAGTATTATTACAGACATCTCCAAAATACTTTATTTTGTTACAAGGGAAGACATATTATGTGAAGATGATGTGAAAAAAATATCACTATAACTTTATGTAAAAACATTTTCTTATTATTTTGTTTTTGTAGTATCTTGATCAGGTTTTTCAGCTGTGGTTTATTTAAAGTCCAGGATTGTCTAAATACAAGATGACATGTAATTTGGATGAAGTTTCTATAGCATTAAAGCAGGAGTTGCTAACCTTTTTTGTGTCATAGACCCCTTAGGTAACTCCTCAGAATTAATAATTTAAATGTATTAAATACATATTTTTATCTTCAAAAGGAAATACATTATATTGAAATAACATCATTAAAATATTTTTAAACTAGTTCAAGAACTCTAGGATAAAAATATCTGATTTAATTGGATCACAGAAATTTTTATTTTTTTCTCAAATTCTGAATTTAACAATCACAAATAAAATAGGTTTTCTATATATGCAGTAGAACAAAGAAAAAATAGACATGAAACTACAAACAACTATATGTGACTTGTTTTTTCCCTTAAATATTTAATAGATTAAACATGTAATTTTAAAAGCTTAAATGCTGATTTCTGATTCTTTATAGCTCTTCCTTTGATCTCTTCTATGCATTTTTAAGTACATAAGCAACCCTTTTTCTTTTCCTTTTTTGACTCTCCTATCCCTGGGCTCACTTTCCTTCCTAGCACTTTTTCTTCTTAGTATCAAAACTTAAGAAAAAGAAAAAAAAGAAAATCCTTGTAACAAATATGAATCAGCAAGCAAAATAAATTCCTACATTGCTCACATTCAAAAATGTATTTTTCATTCAGTATTATATTTCTGTCTGGGGGTAGGCAACATGATTCATCATTGCTCCTCTGGAATTGTGGTTGATCAGAGTTCTCACTCATTTAATGTTGTTTTTCTTTGCAATGATACTGTTAGTTTATAAAGGAGGAAAGTTATCACTTCATTCTCCCATCACAGAGACTTTGGGGAGCTTTTAGAGGAGAGAATTGTTTGAAGAGAGCTTAACAAATTATCTGAGAACTATACTCCTCTCTCAGGGGAGATAAGGAGAGATGACAGTGGAGCTAGAATGTTGGCATGTACATGGGGATGGTCAAATTTCTTATTGTTGGTTATTGTTTGGATGGTTCTAGTGTTTTTGTAGAAAGAGACTTTTCCTTTAGGTATAGACTAGAATGTAGGGGAGTCAGAGAGGTAAGAGGTGAGACCCCAACAGATTAGTGCCTGGATCCATTCAACAAGACTATATTGGAGTTGAGACCAGGTAAACAGCAGAGTGGGAAGATGGTAATAAGTGATATGATTTCTAAGTTTTCATTTCCAAGATCTCAGAAATGACTCCACATGCCAGAGTTCTATAACAAATTATAGATTACTTATGTGTTTATTTATGTGAATTCATCTTTGAAACTTAATAAATCAGATAGCCATTAATGGTGATTTTATTGAAGTCCAGTTACTCATTTTTCCCTTCGTTTCTTTGACATTATTTTTTACTGGTTCTCTGCCTAACTTCCCCAGAGTTCCTTCTCCAAGTTCTTTGCCAAATTCTCATCTATTTCTCTGAACACTTGGTCCTGGGCCCTTTTCTCAACTCTCAACATTCTTTTCTTTTGTAATCTCATCTATCATGAACTCATCATTATTATCTCAATGCAAATGATCCCAAAACCAATGTACTAAATCATTGATTGAGTATTGGAATCTGCACCTGGATGTTGCATAGACATCTCAAATTCTTCAACTTTAAAACAGAATTCATTATCTCTACACATCTTACCTCTGCTTAAGACTAACCATTCTCTAAAAAGTCTTTTCTCTGCTGGGGACACCACCATCCCTCTCTTCTCTTAGGTTTAAAATCCCAACATGATTCTAAATATTTTTTCTCTCCCTTGTCCTCTCAAATCAATGTCTGTTAAGTCTATTTTCACAACTTGCCTTAATTGCCATCTCTCTACTCAGAAAACTTCTGCCCCAGTTTTCTCTCACCTGAATTATTTTAATAGCTTTTTAATTGTTCTACTTCTTTTAATTCCTCCATACTCGGATCTATTAAACACACATTGACCCAGATAATCTTTTTAAGTATGGATCTGACAATGTCACCCTCTTTAACAAGAATCTTCAATTACTTCCCACTATCTTTAGCATAAAATAAGTATTCATTACCCTGGTATTCAGACCCCTCTACTTCCATTGCCCAGTTCCTACCGACCTTTCCATACTTGGTATTGAACTAAATCGTGTACTTGTCAGTCCAGTGAAACTGGACTACTAGTTCTTCCTCAAGTATATGCCACCAATCATCTCTATACATTTATTCAAAGTATCTCTCATTTCTAACATGCAGTCCTTCCAAGCTACAGACCAGTTCATTTACCATCTTTTTCTCCATGAAACCTCTGCCAATTCCATCACTTACTAGAATTCTCTCTCTGTCTCTCTCTCTATGTTTCCCCCTGTCTCTCTTTTTCTCTTCAAATTAATCTGATATCCTCATAGTAGCATCTAAACTGCTCAAGAGCAGGGACTATTTTTATCATTTTTCTTTGTATCTCAAGTGCTTTCCATAAAGTCTAAAACATATAAAAAAAACTTAATTTTTGTTGAACTGAATTGAATTAAGGAGAAGTATTTACAGGAGGAAAATATGACTTGTCATTTTAAATATTCAGCATAAGCACAGCTTGACAAAGGGATAGATGAAAAATTGGCAATTTTACCTTTTTGAAACTTGGATGTAATTTCAATATCTTTCATAATATGAAATGCCTAATTCTCCCATTAGAGAAAAATTCTTTTTCAGGACTCAATATCTTTCCTGTCTATAGTAACATCTCTCCTTGAGGTGATAAGTATAGTCTGGAACTGCAGAGACTTCTGGGAGATAGTGTATTTTTGCCCTTCTCCTAAGGCAAGGAAACATCACAATCTTCAAAACTCAGAAGTCCGCAGGTGCAATCCATTCTTACTCCTATGGCCTTATGGTCCTATGGCCCTATGGCCTATGCCTTATGACAAGATGTTAGTTTATTACATTTGTTACTTAGTTGTTAGTAATAAATATTTTGAATCGTCACATATTGGCATTAATTAATAAAATCCTGCTATTAGTATAGTAAAATGAATAGTTGACCATGTTTTTTAGGTTTTTGCAAGACAATGGGGTTAAGTGACTTGCCCAAGGCCACATAGCTAGGTAATTATTAAATGTCTGATGCCAGATTGAACTCAGATACTCCTAAATCCAGGGCTGGTTCTCTATCCACTGTGCCACTGACCAATTTTTGAAAGTGAAGAAGAAACAGTTAAGATAAACTCATCATCGTTTTAAGATGAAATTTTTTTTGCTAAATATAAATATTTTAAATGAATATTTATTTACTCAAGAGATAATTTATTGAATGCCTATTATATACAATGTATTGTGCTAGAATTGATAGTATAGATGAGAGGAAAGAAATAGGCAGATAAAGAAGACATGGGCCCTTGTTTCCTTACATGAATAATACTTCATATCTTCCAACTACTTTTTCACATTTCTTGTATTATTCATAATGAGAGGGAAATGACTAGTGATTTGTAAAACATGAAAAGCACATAATTTTGTTGATCTGCAAAACCAGATAAAATCAAAATAATTTTTTAAAAATATTACCTAGACACATTCCATGCATTCAGAATTACCTCTTTAATTGAATGCTAATTTCTACTAAAATCATCAGAATTAATATATTTACCTACCAGATTTGCAATAATGTAATGATATCCTTTAACATGTTTTCCAATGGTAATAACCTGCCAAAGAAAAACAAAAATAAGCCCTTAATAAATTCTCTAAACATTGATTTAACTTGTGATAACTGATATCATTAATCATTAAAAAATCAAACATTACATTTTATTTGTCCTTGATGAAGTCAACTTAGTGACAGAATACAAAACAACCACTGTAATGCAGTAAAAATGACACTAAATTTGAAATAAATTGAACTGGTTTAAAATCTCATCTCTATCATTTACTACAGTCTAACATTAAGCAAGTCATTTTGCATCTTGAAGATTCACTTTCTTCATTTTTCATCACTAATCATGGATAATGTAATCCTTTTCATAAATTCCTTGCCTAAGGTCCCTTGAGGAAAATATGATGAATTTTCAGCCTCTATATTTGCTCTTTTGTAAATTGAAATATAAACTTGTTATTGCTTGTTTAGTATTCTCTCTGTCTCTCCCTCCCACTTTGCCTAAGCCTTAGTGGCATAGAGATGGACAAACATGAAAATGGAGACAACAGAAAGTTCAAGATATTTGTATGAAATTTAGAAGAACCCATAACAAAATTAAAGACTTCCTAATCTCTATATTTTCTTACATGTATACAATCTATTTGCACAAAATGTCATAGAACTAGGAATAGCTGAATCTCTAGATTCATTGAGTTTGTCCATGTAGTTTCTGTTCTCAAAAAATTAGACACCCAGACATGTTTTCAGAAGTGACAGGTTGAATTTTTGGAAACAGCTGTGGGTAAGAAAAATGAAATTCAAGACTATAAAATTGCCTCAATTTTCAAAAGATCTTTTTGAAGTCTTTATGGTACAGTTTCATCATAACCTAAAATAAATAACCTCAGAGTTGGACTGATATTTCACAAAACTTTGCCCAAAATGAATAGGAACATATCTAGACTCTGGCAAAATATATACTTTTCTGGTGACCCAAATTGTTCACTTGAATTTGGTAGCAATTGTGAGGAGGTATGAAATGAACACTATGTCCAGTCCCTGGTCCGCTTTACCATCTGCGTGCTAATAGATAGTTCATTCTGTTTTTATGTAGGGTTGGAGGTCCAAGACCAAAATGTTAGATTTCAATAGCTCATTTTTACATTATGCTTTAACAAAGAAAGGTATATCTTTGATTTAAGTAAGTGTATAGAAAATATATAATTATTTATAAATATACTTTATAATTATATATAATATTTATATTTTGGCTTTATAATATATTTTATATTTAACTTCTGATTTGAAAACTCACTCCACTACTTTAGATAAGAACTTATCTATAGCTTTTAGTCTCAGAGATTTACCTGGGACAAAACTGTGTTCACATGTCTAGCATGTGTCAGAAGCTGAACTTGAGCTCATGTCTTTCCTTACTCTGAAAACTCTCTATCCACCAGCACCTTATAGTCTCTGTGTGTTGCAATTTAAAGCAATGTTTCCTAAAAATCCCTATGATGGAGATGCTGCAAGTGTTTTTTCTTCCCATTTTGCACGAGAAAACTGAAGTGTTGAAGAGTAAAATGACTTGCCCACTGTCACAAAGTTACTATGTGCAAAAAACAAGATTCAAAACCAGACTTCTTTATGTTTACCTCTCATTAATGAACATAATTGAGATCTGAAAAAACAACAAAGTCAATTATTTCAACTTTAAAGTTCACAAAATCCTTTTCAAGTTAATTCATTTGATCCTCAAAAGAACCCTATGAGATGGGTAATATCTTCCCCATTTTCAGATGAGGAAAATGAGGAACAGAGATGTTAAATTAATTGATTTTTTTAGCTGTTCAGTCATTTCCACTCATGTCCAACTCTTCATGACCCCATGTGAGTTTTTCTTGATACAAATTTCTGGTTGAGTTTTTCACTTTCTTCTTCAACTCATTTTTACAGATAAGGAAACTAAGTAAACAGAGTTGAGTGACTTATCCAGGGTCAAAAAACTAGTATGTTGGGCCTCCAACCCTACATAAAAACAGAATGAACTTTCTATTAGCACGCAGACGGTAAAGCGGACCAGGGAATGGTCAATAGTGTTCATTTCATAACTCCTCACAATTGCTACCAAATCCAAGCGAACAGTTTGGGTCAGTAGAAAACTGCAGTTAGCATAGTAGTTAAGATGTTAGACTTGGGGTCAGTTAGAGTTATATTCAACTTCAGCTTTTGACAGATACTGGTTATTTAATCTTGGGCAAGGAAGTGTTCCATGTAATACTCTAAATCTATCAGCCATAGAAGAAGATGCTAACTTGCCTTGGCCCTCCTCATTGAGGAGATTCTTTTACCAATGAAATCACAGGGTCAGCCCTCAGCCCCCACCCCACTCCTATTCTCTATTCTAGTTAATAAAATGCTGCCCTATTGAGGGGGAAGTTAGGAGGAAACAGAATGTAAAAGACTATATGTATATTTTACTGTTAGGGAAAGGGGACAAGAATGAATCTAAGATAAGATCCGACTTTCTCATACTAATATTTGCTAACTGTGCCTGCAATGTCTTAAGAACCTCAAAGAATCACATCTATCTTTCTGAGCAATGAGATAAGATACAAGGTTAATGAGGAGCCTGCATTTTAGAGTCTATAAGGAAGAAGATAATGAGGCCATGAGAAACAAATTTCATTGGCATTTCTTCAGTTTATACTGAAGAAATGCCAATGAAATTTGTTATGTTGTTATGTTAGCAAGAGATTTATACTGTATGAAAGTGCCAAGCTTAGATAGCTACAAAGTATAAAATAAAGATTTAGAGCAAAATATATTTAGAATTTATTCAGAAATAAATTTGCCTCCCCCTAATCCTCATTTAATGAATGAGGAAACTGAGGAAGCCAGAGATGATGTGATTTGTCCAAGGTAATACAGTTTGGGAGTGTCAGAGGCAGATTTCACACTGATAATGAATTCAGAGCCATTTTCACTTCACCATAATTACTAATTTGCAGTAAAAGAAATTTAGATTGAATAAAGTTTCTGACATTAATTATATTACCACGGACAAGTCATTTAATCTCAATCATACTCAGTTTCTTCATCTATAAATTAGGATTAATCACAACACATTCACACTAAGCTGTTTCCTAAGATCAAATGAAGTAACGACTGTAAAGCATTTCACAAACTTTAAAGTGTTAGGTAAATGAAAATAATTATAATAATAATAGTAATAATAAGTTCTCTTCCCCACAGCCTTCGTGAACCAGGCAGGTTATTATGTCTTACAAAAGAACTGGCAGCAACAATACACCATGCTTTCATGTGAAGAAATTATATTCCTTACTTTTCCCCACCTACAGGAAATTTTTCTACTTCAAAATGCATGCTACCATGGAAACCATATTTTTTTTTTGGTGAAAGGCCTAGTGACAAACCCCCATGCAGTCATGATTTTTAAATACATTCTGAAGGTGCCCACATAGAAATATGTATTGGAGTTTTTCCAAATCCCTATATTTTATGCATATTACCAAATAATCTGGATTCAATAAATATATGTGGTTGATATTATATGCATGCATATATATATATATATGTGTGTGTGTGTGTGTGTGTAGTGTTTGTGGTCTTCTAGCTAAGGTAATAATATACAGAATTATAAGCATATGGGGATTAATGCTTTGCTCAGGGCACTGAAATTTTAAAAAGGATGCTGATAATGCTAAACTCCTTTAGGAGGTAGAAACAACAGACCTTACTACCTAATTAACAAGAATTATGAGGTAAAATGGTAAAGCACTAATGCTAGTTTCATTTAGATTTTCATCAAATTTTTATGATAGATAATAACTATGTCTTTTGCGATCTTAGGACTTTAAAAATATTAAAATCCAATCTGAAAATTCATTCCTGTGAATTTCTAATGAGTTTCTAGAATTTTACACACACACACACACACATATATATATAATATTATATGTATATATATATATATATATATATATATATATATATATATATATATATACATAATCTCCAGGTTAAAATGCTTATGCCTCAAACTCCAAAGACCAGAAAATTTTGAAAAGTTGACATCTCTCTGGAATATATCATTTGATAATTTTCTCATAATTGTTTTGCTTTATTCAGTTATTCTAAATAAAAATGAGAGTTCCATTCTATACTTCTTAAGCATGGTATTCTGTCTGTCTAGTCATTTTCAGTTGTATCTGACTCTTCATGACCCCATTTGTATTTTTGTGACAAAGATACTAAAATGATTTACTATTTCTTTCCCTAACTCATTTTACTGGTTAAGAACTGAGGCAAACAGAGTTAAGTGACTTGCTCAGAATCACAGAGCAAGTGTCTGAGGTCAAATTTGAACTCAGATCTTCTTAACTCCAGGTCTGGCATTTGATCCACTAAGTCACCTAGCTGTCCTAAGGATAGTATTGCTATATATCAATTAAGAATTCATTAATATTTATGTTTGAAAAAATCTTTTGTGCTCTACAAATTAATGAACCTACTTTTCATCCTCAGGCTGAAGAGGATTCAAGAATTATAGCCAGGATACTTTTGCCTTTCCTTATGGCAAACTTCTCAAGCCCCCCCATTCCAAAGCTAACCCTATTCAGATAATGTCAGTAAATGATTCATCTGCTGATTCATTCAGGGTGTCAGATAGTGGTTCTAGCTCTCCTGACCTTAAAAAGAAAAAGGAAAGACACACATCTTGAGTGTAGGAGGAGCAGGCAAATGTAGGGTTAGGGAAAGGAGGAGGGAAATATCCCAGTATGTTGCATCACATCGATCAAATGAATACAGACAAAAGTTTTCTATCTCTCTATTATCCTCTTGTCTAACCATGGTTCTATCATCTTTCTATCCATCTATCATTTCTCTTTCTATCTTCATGTATTAATTTTTGCATGTTTTCTTGTTTTTTCCTTTTGTTGACTTTTATATCATCTAAGAAAAGAAAAAAACCTCTCACCTTTGCATGAGCACACACATACATACAAATACACATTCACAAACATACACACACCCCAGATGTCTTTATTGATGAAATGTTAATGAACAAGACTGCCTTAATATCAGTCGCACATTGGCAATGGACAGGTTTCACAGGTATTTATGTGCTCACTGGTTCTCAGGTAAGATAGAGATGAAAGGACATTCCAAGTGTAAAATAATAGGTTTTATTGTTACGTATTGTGTGCCCCTGAAGGTAACAAATTGTAACCACACAGATCTAATCTAAGAAAACACAACTATTTTGTGTTTGACCCTTACAAATAATATGAGGCTATTTAGAAAATTACTTCTCTCAGTGCTTTAGATAGGAATGTCCAATTTCCTATCTGAGGGTCCAAAGCATAAATATAGTCCCAGAATCCAAACAATTGACTCCATTATCATCTATGGGATTCCATGGAGATAGAATACCATGGAGAGCTTAGGGACAGTATGAGGTCATTCAACTGTTGGATGTAGTCCCAAAAAACTATTTTCCAAAAACAATCCTCTCTTTGAAGAAAGTTTTAAAGTACCTGTCTTCACAACTGCACGAGGAATAGAAATTCAGAGAGACAAATCTGGGAGACATAAGCTATGAAAGAAATCAAAGGCAAAAGACTAAGTTAAAGATGGGCATTCTACTTGAAGCGCTGGGGTATAAGGCAAAGACCAGAAACTTTGGAATCAGAATCCTCTTGGGACATTTTGTCACCTCTTGTTTCTAAGACAAGTGATTGAATCTCCCTTGACCTTATTTCCCTCACCTATAAAAGGTAAGTGGCATATGGCATCTTTTTCTAGACCTAACACCCAAGAAGCAAAGTCTTCTTTTCTAATAAAATATTCATATATATTTTATATATAATTAGTAATTTTCTTTTTTGTCTCTCCTAATGGAATGTAGGCTCATTGAGAGTAAAATCTGTGTTTTTGTCTTCCTTTACATTCCCAGAACTTAGCACAGTGTCTGATCTATAGGAAAGTGTTTAATAAATACCTATTGACTGACTGATAGGCACTAAATTTGTCTTTCTTTAACTGTAGAAGAAGACTTTAATGATTTAAAATGGGAAAATGGCAAATTCCCAATGAAAGATATCCAAATTTGAGAAATATAATAAAATAAATACCATCCATGGGACAAATGAAGGCCAGGCTTTAAATTTATATTTCTCACGGTACAAACAAAGGCCAGATAATTTAGAACATTATTATACTAGGTTTTTGTTACTAGTCAAAACCATCAAGTTGCTGGGTCAGCATTATCCTAGAGCACCTGCTATTGCCAACTGATGCCATAGATAATTTAAAATGATGGCTGATGCTGTGTCATACCGAAGTCATAAAACAAAAACTGCTGTTCACGCACCACTCCCCCCAAAGCTTGTTGTAACTACTGACTTTGCACCAGAATTCTGTATCTGGGGTCATGTTTTTTAAAATGAAGCATCACCTACTTGGTCTACAATGTCGTTGACTTTGTCACGCTCACAATCGAGGATTACGCGCCTTTCCTTTTTTACTTCTAGATCTTGAAACAGCGAACGGTAAGTTTCATCTTTCCTGTCATTGTTAATATTCCCTACATTGATAGCAGTCACTTGCCATTTCTTTTCAGCAGCAGAATCCAAGACAGCTTGCAATGTTGATAAGCCTGAAAGGGACAAATTTAAAAAAATAAAAATTTAAAAGACCGTTAAAGTCTTTTGAATAGCTCAGAATCTTGTTTTATATACCTTCTAATTATAATGCCATTAAAAGGTTCAGTAGATAACTAGATGATAACCCCACTCCTTCTCTCTCCACAACCCTCCTCCAAAAAAATACAAAAAAAGAAAAGTTTCAACTAGCATCTTTGATAGCATCTGATGTTTTCAGAATCACATCTGTGAACCAAAGCACTTAGATGCTACATTACTAAGCAAAAGGAGCATTCTTTGGCAGAAAAGGCATATTCATTCTTCAAAGGCAGATGTCTACTTTATAATATTACTGAACTGTGAGTGTTTTCATTGCCTCATATTTCTGAAATCAAAGGCCAGGATCACCTGTTTCTTTTCTTACTTCTTGAATTGAAGCTCATATATTTTCTATCCTGTTTCTAATGCCCCCACAACACTACTGTCTTGGAAAGATCAAGAGAGTTATTGGCAAGATGAAAGTCTGTTCAATTGTAAGAGCCAAGGATGGTATTTATCTCATGGAAGTTGTTCTATTAAATCCTATTGTACTCAACTCAGCAATTTCAATAAAACCTTTTAGTATATTATGTAGGAATTTTGCATTATTGAGCCTTATTCCATAATAAGGAAACTATGATGCATAAATAAAAATTTTCATCTTCAAGAGAATAATCAGTTCTTTCAGGTTACCAGAGTAGCATTTAGCATTCTGGAAAGAACCATTTAGCAAAAATAAGCTTATTTTATTTCCCAAGCGGAGGAGTATTTAAATCCCTAATATAAATTTACTGTCAAACCATTAAAATTTGATATCACATGCTTTCAAAGTATATTACTAGGATTTTAATTGTCCATTTATTCAATCAGCATATAATATATTCTAGGGAGCTGAGGATTTAAAAAAAACACAGATAAAAGAGTTCCTGCTCTTGAGAAGCTTATATTCTACTTTGGTAAATAATATATCTACAGATATATCAATACAAAACATTTACAAAGAAAATACTCTATAATATTAGTAGGAAGGGCATTAAGAACAGAAGTGATCAGGAAAGATGAAAAATAGGAAGGGACTTGAAAAATACTAGAGAGATAAAAAGTAAAGTGTTGGGGGGGGGGGGTAGCATGTGCATAGAAAAAAACCTAGAGATAGCAGATGGAATATTGTGTGTGCAGCCTTTTCCTCATGTCAGATTGGCTGAAGGGAAGAGCTCCAAATGACAAAAGTTTGTATTGTGGTTAAGTGTCAGGAAGAGTCCCACATCCTTTCTTTAGCCAGGGGAATGACATTATCTTAACTATGCCTTTTGCTTATCTAATTACCTGATCTCTTGCAAGGGAGGAACAATGGAATTGGCTTGGTGGATTAAAGAACTCACCCAAAACATAAAGCTGCATTCCATAAATGTCAATGTATGGAAATTAAAGCCATGTATATATATTTCAATATAAATCCATTGCTACTTGATGCCACCCACATAAAGAAATCAGCTGGTCATCAGTGGCAACACAATGACTATTCATACACTTGAATATAGCTATTAAGCTTTCCTTCTGCCTTCTCAGCTGCTGCAGAGCACTTAAAGGGAAAGAAGAAGAATTGAAAAGGGGAGAAAGAGTGACAGAGATAGAGACCGAGACAGAAAAACAGACACAGACACAGAAATGGAGAGAAGAGGAGGAGGGGTGGCGGAAGAGAGAGAGAGAGAGAGAGAGAGAGAGAGAGAGAGAGAGAGAGAGAGAGAGAGAGAGAGAGAAGAAATGATCTTTTGACATTATTTCTACTATTTTCATCCACAGAGAAACTGTTTTTGGCAGCCAAAATGTGACAATTCCATGAAAAGCCTTCCATGATGACACAGAATCACGGTCCTGGATGACATTGAGTAGAACAGTTTGTCTAAATATCCCCCTATCTTCAGAAAGAACATAACTAAAACTATGTCCAAAAGAACATTGTTAATTTTATTGCTAGTATTTCTGTGAACTGCAGACCTCATTCAGTGTAATCATCTATATTTCTGTGACATTTAACCCCATGTGAGATTTCAGTGTAACCTAATCGGCACTACAGAAGGTATTTCCACATTGTGGAAGATTAAAGTTACCATTTCAAGATGGTGAATGAAATTACTATTGGACCTAAGTTGTAAAGATAGTAGCAGATTGTCATATATAAATCAGGTACCATAAGTTCTGATATAAAGGTATATTTTCATACTTTTTTGGCCTTTTAGGATCACTAGCAATTAAAGACTATACATTTAGTTCCTGGATTTGTTTTGAAAGGTCTAATAAATAGAATTATGCCTAGAATATTTTCCATATGTGTGTGTATTTGTATCTTATGATCACCATCACTAGAGCAGGGGATGGAGAAGGAAGGAAAAAAAAGTTTAATTTCATTATATATTTAAAGGATAGCAATCCCTAAGCAGATTTACATTTCTATGTTCAAGTATATTTTTTATTCTATTATGTTAAACTTGTTTTATTTCATAAACTAAGAACAAAGTAAATATTTTTTAATTTAAAATTTAAATATAAAAGAATATACAGACAAACAGAAGTCAAATTTGGCAGAATCAGTCAACTCCTTCCATACTTTTATGGATCAAATTGAAAATACAGACATTCATTTAAAATTGATATCCCATTTAATTTAGTCAAAAATATTTCAGCAAAAGATTTTAAAAACTCATGATAGAACATTCTCAACACCTCATAAATTTCACAACTTCACTATGTGTAAATGAAATATTCTATTTTTCAATATAAGCTCATTTCCTTCCTGTTCAGCTTCAGTGAAGGAGGAAATCAGTCATCATGCTTACTACAATAACTATTTGATACTTAATTATAGGAATGATTCCCCCACTGTCTTCATTTCATCAGGTTATAAAGACTAAATATCTTTATCCTTTTCTTTACATAATGCAGTTTTGAAATCAATCATTTTTGTGACTCTTCCTTGATACTGTCTGAAATACTCAAATGATTCTGTGATCTCATGGGTATTAGTTTTGATGATATATATATATATATATATATATATATATATATATATATATATATATATATATATATCTCATAACCTATCCTCATCCATATGGTGTATTTCTTACCAATATCCTCCATAAGTCACAAGGGACTCATCCATTATGATTATGGTATTCTATTCTTTATCTTCATAGGATAATAATGGAGCAGAGGATCTGTCTATTGCTTATCTCTTATTTCTTACTGTGATGATGTGATTATTTCATTTCCTTTTGTTCATTCATTTCTTTGATGACATCTCATTCTAGCTCTCCTTTATAATTCCTTATTTGACTTGCTTATATCCACTTATCTCCCTACTCATACCCACCAAATACTTCTACTCCTTTCTGGATGATAACTAATTATCAATTCTTTGAAGAATGTGGAGTACCATGACTCATGCCCTCAACGTAGTAACATTAACAAATGGGAATCCTCATCATGTACTATTCACAGACTATATCTTCAGCTGCTAAACAGGCACTCTTTCTCAAATAATAGCTGATATGGAAAATATTAATTACAATTAAAGATGACATGTCTATTCTCTTTTTTTAATATTAGGACAATCTGAAGGATTACTAAAAGGTTCAAATAGAGATGTAATTTGTTATCATGGAAATTCAGTATTATCAGCATTAGTAGGAAAGTCAAGCATGGAGGAAAATTTGTAAATAGATTTTATCAAGTGATAACTTTGAATTTGTTCCTTGGCAGTATTCTCTATCAATGAAAATGTAAATTATGTTTTTTAATCAGTTAGAATCTATTCAAGAAGATGGCAGACTTTCAAACTCATTAATTCCACACACCAGAAGTCACTAATGGTCAATGCTGGTTCTCAGAGACTTAAATCTGTCATTATTAAAGTATATGATGTGTTAAACTGGAAAAGCTGACAAAGCTGCCATTTGTTACAGAGCTAAATCTCTACTAGAATGGTTCATTTTTAGACTTGATTGATTTAGTTTAATGGCAAGGCAATACTAATATTACTAAATACATATGTGGGTCAATAGTAGCTGATCCATAAATAGGTGGGTTACCTACCATTGTTTATTATTGAAGATGATGTCACTGTTTCACCATCAGAGGAATATATGTTCAAAGAGGAATATTCTTCTCTCTCCCATTTCCAGGAGTGGTGAGAGATTTATACTTAGTCATTCAATTATTTCTACCCTGCCCAATTCTTTACATTCCATCATCATTCATTTTCTAACAGCTGACTAGGGTTAAAATTATAACTTGAGACCAGAGAAAGTCAGCAAAAGTAAATTCAAATAATATTCAAACCTGTGCCTATTGCTTTTCTTATCTGAAAAGTGTGATGATTGTGTTGTCTACAAGGGTCTATCTCCTTGTTCTAGATCTTATTTCTCTATGTTTTTATGATAAATCAAAAACTCTAAAATACTAGAAAAACAGCATAATCAGGTAGTAGTAGCACCCGAGCTGTGTCTTACACAAATAGGCAGAGAAAATTAACTCAGTATACACATTTTATAATTTAGAATCCCTTCTGTAAGGGATCCAAGGATTATTGATCTATAACTCCAAGACAGTGGTTTCAAACTCAAATAGAAATGGGGATGACTAAATTATCAATAAGGATTCCCTATGGCCTACATATTGACTTTGAAAACCACATATTAACTTATTTTTATTCTATTATTTTTTAATTTTATTTTGTTAGATATTTCCAAATTACATTTTTTTTTTTAATTTTTGCAAGGCAATGGGGTTAAGTGGCTTGCCCAA
Source organism: Macrotis lagotis (assembly GCF_037893015.1). Classification (NCBI taxonomy): domain Eukaryota; kingdom Metazoa; phylum Chordata; class Mammalia; order Peramelemorphia; family Peramelidae; genus Macrotis; species Macrotis lagotis. Next base: position 109,193,204 of record NC_133660.1, read on the forward strand.
GGCCACAAGGCTAGGTAATTATTAATTGTCTGAGGCCGGATTTGAATTCAGGTACTCCTGACTCTAAGGCCAGTGCTCTATCCACTGAGCGCCTAGCCGCCCAAAATTACATTTTAAGATGTTTTTGACTACATTTAGGAGAGCTACTGACTGAACTTGTACCAACAATGTTGGCCCCATATTTGACATCATGTCCAACTGTTTCATTTTACAGACAGGAAAACTAAGTTTAAATAATTGATCCAGACTCACACAACTTGTATATGTCTAAATGGAATTCAACCTCAGATTTAATATGTTCTCCCCTACACTTAAATTGCTCTCAAAGTATATTATTTTGCAAATTCTTGATAAAACTTGAAATACTGTATATATGGTAAAATGGAAATTTTGATCTATCTTAAGATAAACATCTTGATTTTAATCCTAGCTTTGCATCTTACTATTGTATGCCATCTTTGGAACTGTTTCCTCTTGTATAAAATAAAGGAATCAGAATGGATGATCTTAAATGTCCCTTTCAGACTCTAGCATGTATATACATTATTAACAGATGTAAAACTAATAAGGATAACATTAAATGTCTGTCAGAGTTGAAATGACTAGCTCATTTGGATGCAAAGATATTTAATGGACCAGATGCAAATTTATTATTGCTAAATTTTACAATGAATTCCTAGGATTGATAATGTCATTTGAAAATGATACAAGCAGAGTTATAACTCAGGCAAAGAGACCAAGGCTTAGTCCCAGGCCTAATTTTGTAAGTATTGACTATATTTGTACTCCTTCAGCAAGGCAAAACAGTGAGCCTAACATATGGTTAGCTAATAATCAGGTAGCTAAACCAAAGTCAAATTTGGAAGTGCTAGGATAGATTCATTAAGATTAGATGAGCTGTTGTTGGGTTTTCTTTTGTTTGTCTTATAGTCCTAGTTCATGATAAAATCTATAGGGGAATTCTTATTCTGATTTCTCTGATATTAAAAAACACACTATAATCATGAATTTGAATACAATTATACATAATATTATCATTAGCAATTTTCTTACCTTATCTAGACACTAAAAAAAGCACAATTCGGTGAATTTCATTTGGTTCAAATTTGTGATTTTTATCAATGTGAGAGCCCCCTAGTGTAGAAAATCACTGCACCTAAAACAACTCCTTTTGCAATTTATAATCTTAAAGATTTGCCTGGTTCATTGTACTTTAGTGATTTGGTCATAGTCACACAGCAATCAGGTGTACTATATTTCAGAAAACAAGACATGAAGTTCTTTCTGTCTCCAAAGTTAGTCTCAGCTCTCAAGGAGCTCACATTCTTATTTACTATTATTTTATTATACCAGAATGAGAGGGAATCACATGGGTTTTGAGTTTAGAAGAAATAGGGCATAAAATATATTTTCAAAATTTAGATCATTTAAAGGATAGAATAAAGTTCCTTAAGGACAGGAACTCTCTCAATCCCCCCCCCCCCATTCTTTGTCTTTGTATTCCCAGTATATAACTCCTAAAACATAGTAGGCAATACGTTTGTTGAATTTTTGAGTTGTAATTCTATAGTGTAATATTTAGGGAAAGTTGGAGGTTTTTGTGGGGCAATGCATTCCTATTGTTTTAGGCTGACATCAAGAAATATGCCCTTGGTATCATTGTCAGAGATAACGTGACTGAAAGAAAATAATGATTGCTTTACTGTATTTGTCCTTTCTGTTTAAAATAGATGCTTAAAAAATACAAAAACTAGCTTTCTCATCTGAAATATGACCCAAAGAAAAAGGAAGCAGAGGCAGAATAAAAGTCACTTTAAAGAAAGAAATAACTCATTATGTAAAAGAGGTCAGGAATTTCCCCAATTACTTTGTGAGAGTTCTTACAGATGTAAGGTTTCAAAGATAAAAACCACCATCATAATGTACAAATCAAAACTTTTCAAAAGTTATTTGGCAGTCTTTAGATCAAATTAAAGGTTTTAATAGCACTTTAGTTTAGGATTAGTTTCAAACATCCTTCTATTACTAAGATATACTTGAGCTCAATTGTATTTGCAGATTTAAATGGTTTTAAATCTTACCACTTAAAACTTTATTTAGTATTTCCAAAAAAGAAGGGGCTGATCTATAGTAAAGGAAAACTCCAACCAAGAGTTTCCAACATGAGTTCTAAAAAGAATGATTATAGGGATGGAAGGAATGTCATGAGTCCCTCCATTAGGCTACTTATCAACCTGAATTCAACTTCAGAGAAGAGTTCTAATTGGGAACAACTTTCACATCCTCCTACATAGTGAGGTTTTTTTAGGTTGCATAGAGAGGACAAAGAAGTTGGCAAAAAGCAAGATGGGGGTGGGGTGAAGAGTGAGGAGCAAGGGAGTCTGTCAGCAAATGCTGAGCTATATAAATACTAGCTTCACATTTGTAAGGTGACTACTTCAAAATAATTCATTACATTGGAATCAACATTTGGTCTAAATGCTTCCATATATTATTCCCTCCCATGAGAATAACAATACTCTCCTTTCCTAAAGCAGAATGAGAAATGTGTTGACACAAACACTTTCTTTGAGCTAATGTAATGGTTATTCAGTAGAATGTTATCATTTCCAGGTCCAGAAGGATATTGGAGAATCCTATGTGATTTCTTAACTAAAAGCTCCTGACTCAGATAAGCCTGACCCACGTGGCCAGCTCATTGATCAGTGGAGAATTGAATGGTATTTGGCATCTTTTCTGCCCTTGCTAGATGGTCAGTTGTCTTATCTCATGACAAGAACAGTTTTCAACTTTCATTTGGAAATTTTGACATTCCAAAAGCCTAATCAAAAAAGGAAGTCTGCAACAGTACTGTTTTTCCTTTGTTACAAAAAAATCTCTTTAACTCCTCTGATATCAAGATTTGACTTGGCTTCTATTAGAACTATAACTCACTGAAAAGAACAGAGGAATCAAAGAGAAAAACATTTTCAAATTGTTTACATTGCACAAGCACAGTAATTATGGGCTTCATCCAACTAACATTTTCACCAGAATTCTTCCCTTAAATAGATTAATATTTAATTAGTTAATTAATAATTTAATTACTATAGATTAATATAAATATAGTGTTCAGCTACTCCTCTCATACTTATTAGATTATCACACCAGTCAAGTCAATTAACCTCTTATGACTCCAGACAACTTGCTAAAACTATAAACTCCCAAGCAAAGAGAACTTCACTCTTAGTGCCTTATGGCAATAAGTCACAATTATGTCCTAAAAAGTATACTTAGATGCCATTCCCTGTCATGTCCTTCTTTACAAGCCCCCCAATACATTGGGGAGGAGAAAAAGAGAAAGAAAAGACTCTGAGAAATATCTATATGTGCATATGGTCATTGGCATGCATTTATATGTACATGCATATAAAGAGACATTAATAGATGTAAGTATAAAGATATACATATTTAGATATTTAAATATAGGTATAAGTATATATAGACATGTGTTTGCATATTAAATGTGTAGCTATGTGCATTAAAATATATGCATAGAAATAAATTAGAGGTAGAAATTATAAATCATAGATTAAAATTAGAGATAAAAATGCCAACATATTGCATATAGATAGGTAGAAATAGATGGGATATAGCAAAAGAAAAGGGTGAAGGGGAAAGAGACAGAGGGGAAAGGGATAAAAGAGAGAAAAGCACATACATATATTTATGCATAGTCTTCTAGACTTCCTTAGGGTACTGAGAGGTAAAACAACTCACCAAGGTCACACAGTTATTATGTGCCTAAGCGAGGAAGAAATCAGGACTTTCTGATACTGAGGCCAACTATCCATGATGTCAAGACTCCTGTCTAAGATCTTCTTAGATAGACACTTATTCACATAAGCATATATACCATACATGTGTGTGTGTGTGTATATATATATATATATATATATATATATATATTCATGTATTATGCTTATTTGAATTTTCTGTAAACCTCTCGGAAATAAGCATCATCTTATTCATTATGTAAAGTGATTCTTGGTTGGTATTTCATAACATCCAATGTTCAAATATTTTTGATATTTGGAAACATTCCAAAAATTGTAGGCTAATATTTTGGACCAAATAGATGAATGATCTACTATATCTTTAGTTTGTATCAAAATGTTGCATCATTTTATAAATAGTTACACTAATGAACTTAAATCCACAAATTTACTATTTGGATTATTACCCCCCCCTCCCAAAGCTGTGGAATGGGTATAAAACTAAAATATTATTTTTCCCATGTTACTTATGCTTCACCCCAAAACTATTCAAATCAATATATACCACTGAAGTTCTATAATATGGAAATATCATCATTAATGTCAGACAAGCTGTACTCACCCCAATTCAACAAAATCAATGGCCTCTTACCTCTATCACTGTCATAAAGGTATGCAAATTTGTCCCATTGGTAGTATTCAATCAAGCTAAGAAGAGCTCCTTTGAGGTCAGGTCTCATCTGAATGACAAATGGGTGAGTTCCATCTGTTGGGAAGCTGGGAGTGATGAAGGAGACATGAAGAGTTCCACAAAAGGATGTAATGGTATTTACAGACTTCTTGTCATAAAATCCAAAAATAGCATAGACACCTCTTGAAAACTGGGAGCAGACTAGAAGAAAAAGAAACAAGGCAAAAGAGAGAGCCTGAATCATTACAGGAATACACATTGTTTTTTTATGAAATCTAATGTTCAAAATTTTCAAATTGTCTAAATTGCACATGCACCATAATTTAGTGCTTCATCCAATTAATATTTTCACTAGAATTCTTCCCTTAAATAGAATTATTTAATGAAGGCATACCCTTGTAAGCCCTCCTACTGGGACATTGAGACTATCCCCCACCCCCACCACCCATCACCTGAGCTCCAGCATAGGTTAAGTTGATTAGATTTCTAAGCAAAGTCCACCACAAAATGACAAATCCTTGGCCAAGGTGGGGGGAGGGGAAGTTGGGCAGAGGGAGGAGAACTACCAGACATCACAATAAGGAGCAACTTCAGGTCAGAAAGGAAGCAAGTCAAATATTTCATGTTGTTTAACAGTGGGATTGAATTAATGAATGAACTCTATACTTCTAGCCTTAGTAAGATATGGTGACCCAATTACCTCCAAAATTTAAAAAATAAAAAACAAAAAGTTTTCTTCTGACCTCAAACATTTAATGGTAAATGCAAGTAATGCAAGTAATACATATATATATATATAAAATAAAAATTCTGAGTTTCTTATATAATCCTCTTTTTTCCTAGTTCTGGTAAACATTAGAAACTGTCCATTTTACTTGGTGTTTATTAATTCAGTATAAAAATGCTGAATTGAATATTTATATTAAACAGAATGACTTACATAATTACAGAACATGAAAATTTCAGTAAAAACTTCATTAATCAAATAATGTTTTCTTTGTCAATATTTTGAGCACTATGCTAGATATTATAAAGGAACAAAGATAAGAATGGGGTCTAAAGCTGGACTTCATTAATATGGGGGAACTCCCTCTCCCAATACCTTCTGCTAAACTTAAATTCTTAGAATGTAGTCTACCATCCTGACAGGTTAAGTGACTTGCTATGAATCTGTGTCAGAGGAGATCCTGAACTAATGACCTTTTAACTCCAAAGTTAGCTGATTTTCAACTCCTCAATGCTGCTAAAATAGAGTCCCTATTTCTTTTTATTTAATTTTATTTATTTAAGACAATGAGGTTAAGTGACTTGCTCAAGGTCACACAGCTAGGCAATTATTAAGTGTCTGAGGTCAAATTTGAACTTAGGTCCTCCTGACTCAGGGTCTATACTCATATCTATGCCACCTAGCTGCCCCCTTCTCTCTACTTCTATGGAGGCTATAGTTTGATTAAGAAAGAATGAAATAATGAAAGAATAATCATGGTTGAATGGGGTGATACTGTAGTGTAATCAGAGAAGAAAAGTGTTGCCCTATGTTGGAGTAATGTATACAGCAAAAGTTTCTTATAGGAGATGGGAATGGGATGAGATCTTAAACAATGACTAGAATTTGGAGAGGTGGAGAGGAGGGGGTACATTTCCGACAAACTGATCAGAAATACCATTCCAATATGCTATTAATAGCAAAAAAATTTTCTAAAAATGAACACAAGCTTTTCCATTTCAGTTGTCTTATTTCTAGTAACCTTGACCACTTATATAGTAAAGCAATGAATCTTGAGGGAAATGGCAAAACTTCTAAGTAGTTTGAAATAGGGTTGTCAGAGCCTGAGTGCCTTCATAGGTACTAGAGACATCTTTGTAACATGCCATGAAAGAATAGAACCTTTCTCCTCAAAATCAAAGCAAAACAAATGTTTCATATCCTTAGTTTGATAAAGTACAAATCTTAAATATATTTCAAATATTTGCATCAAAACAGATTAAATAAAACTTAAAGGTGCGTTTCAATAATTTGTAAATTTCATTTATGTGTAAAGCTTCTCTCCCTGTCCCCTAATGAAGGCAGATAATTAAAATACTGCTGCTGTATTAACTATATTTTTACCCTGCAGTGGTCAACAAGTTTTTAAATTTCTAGACAGCTAATTCTTATGAAATCTTCTAAATAAAGAGAAGCTAAATATTACCATTTTCTCATTTTGGTAAACATAATCGGATAAATGAGAAAATAGATCAATAAATGAATAAATAAATAAGTGGAATCTTATGAATGGCATAGTCTAGGAATATAACTAAATAGTACTGAAATCAAGATAGGAATTCAATGTATAGTATATTATTCTTCTCTGGGGGAGCCATAGACCCTCAAATGTTCCACTTTTACAAACATTCATAAAAAAACTAGCAATGTTCCCATATGGTTCAGGACCATTAAACTACAAACAGGAGTATTATCTCTGAAAAAAACACAAGATAATATGTCACCAATCTGAAGATATGTTAATCAATCAATGAAATCAAAAGTTACATAAGTTACCAAAATAAATGCCCTGAGTAATGACACCAAATAGAACTTTGTTTTGGAGCTGATCAGATGATATAGTGTGTATACTTTTGCAAAGTATGCCTTCAAGTTTTGCAAACATGAATGATCCATATTAAAGTTATTGTTTTATTTTTATTAAGAATCAGTAGGAGATAGAAAATCAGTCTAGGAGTAAATAAGAACCTAGTAGGTTCAAATCCTAGCTTTTATATATTAGTTTTATCACCAGTGTGTGTTGCTTAACCTTTGAATGCCTCTGACTTACCAGCTAACAACAAAACAAAACAAATAAAAAATGGAAATGTCTGAAAAGGATATGATGTGAAGAACTTTAAATGACAAAAAAAATGTACTTTATATTTTGTGCTAGAAGTCATAGGGACCCATTAAAATTTATTGAGAAGATGGGGGATGAAGGGGGGATAGGATTTGGAGATTTCCCTGACAAATCTAAACCCTCTTCATGAATTCTTTCCCTCCCAAACTCAAGCTCAGTATGTATAAAACTGAATCAATTATATTACCTCTCATCTATTTCTCTTCCTATCTTCCCTGTTTTCAAGAGAGCACCTTTCATTCATTTCACCCAGTTATACACTTGATTTCATCCTTAACTCCTCACTCTTACTCATTATATGTGTCTAATAAGCTGTCAAATCTTGTACCCTTTACCTTCCTGATAGCTCTCCTACTTGCCCCCTTCTCTCTAGTCACATAAATACCACCATGGTACAGATATTCATCACTTAACATTAAGACTATTTCAATAATCTTCTAATCAGTCATTCTGACATTTCTCCCACTCCAGTCCATCTTCTCTCTACCTGTCAAAGTGAGTGTGTCAGATTTTGGTTATCATTTTGGTAAAAATCACTGTAACAGGTTTTAGTTCTGTTGAGGAAATCTTCGAGTCCTACCATCAAAGATTGAATTTAGGAAGGATATCATAGAGGATAATGGCCACATGATATGAGAAGATAAAGGTCTTATGAATAACTTTATTTTTCTAAATTTTTTCAGTGAAGTTAGAGAAAGCTTGTTTGGGTAAGAGGATGGAGGAAAGGATGGTTTGTGAGACCTAAGGGGAAAAGGGGAGGTTTGGAACACAGGAGATTTTTGTCAAATGAGGTTAGTATTGTGACTATTAACCTAGAACTACACAGAACCTAATCTGAAAACAATGGATAAAAAAATGAACAAATACCTTCTGAAACTGACTGAAGTATAAAGAAAGGTTGAATGTCTCTTTGCCCATGCTGTAGTTGTCCAATCTCTTAATTGTTTTATAAGTTTATTTCATGTTTCTTGAATTTACTCACCTTAATTTTCTGACCTTTCCAAAATATGTTCATATCACTTGAATTTTTTATAGTGAACTAAGGCATTATATTCCATCGTCTCACCTTTCACATACAAAGCTGACATTTCCATGAAATCAGATAATTATTTTTCTTCTATATTATTTTATATTCAAAATTGAAATACCATCTATTATGTGATAGATCAAGAACTGACCTTAGAGTCAAAAAAACCTAGAGCTGACATTGTTTTTGACATTTATTACCTACGTGATCCTGACAATTCACTCAACCTCTCAGTCCTTGATTATAAATTTTAGTAAATAAATTAATGACAAGCATGTAGGGAGGGAGCATCTAAACTGACATTTTCCTATATTTTAATGAAATCACAAGTCCCCAAAACTTAATGTGAATAATATATAATTATATTGATACATATGCAAATATATGCATATATGTCATATATATATACACACACACACTATATATACATATATTTATATAATCAGGAATTTCTGAGTTTTAATGAAATTATTTCTTGAAGACTCTCCATTAAATATAAGCTGATAGGTAGATAGATAAATACATAGCTAGATAGATTTTTTGATCCAAGTCTTAAGAACTTGTAATTACATCTAAGTATAGGAAAACCTTGATAATATATAGAAACCCATAGGTGTGTCTGTATGTGTATGCATAAACACATATACATTTACATATGTGTTAATAAACATTTTTAAAGTCCAGTAGAGCTCCTTGCCATTTCGCCAATTTCCATATTATTACTGACGCTGCTATTATATGTGTGTTTATGTACGTATATATGAAACACATGTCACAAATAACTTTCAATGCACTTAATATCCTTCATTCAAAAAGGAAAAAAATCACTAATTACTTGTGTGATGAGTGATTAGTAAACTTTCTAAGTTGCAATAGATCAATTTCTGGTCTGTTTTTATGAAGGGTTTCTTACATTTTCCTGTGTTTGATGAAATCATAAATTCTTAAGACTGACCTGACACACTTCCTGAGAAGATTGTTCCTTGTGATCTAACATTTAAGCAATTTGTAGCTAATTTATTGCCACTGTGTGATTTGGAAGGTACTTTTGATGTACTTGGTGATGACATTTATTCCTCATATAGATGAAGCAATCCTTTATTATTACCTCCAAGGTAAGTTTTGCAGTGGGAGCTCATTATTTATATTCCTTATAGTGTCCAAAAACTAGCCATTCCCTCTGTCACAGACCAGGAGGCCCTGGCATACGATTTCCTCTAGATCTGTTTCCTTACATTTTTCTCTAGTCTCCTCATTTCATCTAGCCATTCTCTAAGAGTGGCAGGCAATTTGTTTTATTAAAGATATCATTCCTTCTTCAGATTGTAAACCAAATAACTTATGTAGTACACATCTTGATAAAAGATGCTACCTTTTTTTCAGACATATTAAATCTATCCTTCTTTTTAATATTATGTCAGATTCCAGCTTCTTTCACCATTCTATTGGCAATGTGTTCTCACTATAGCTTTTTGTCACTTAGGCAAGCTCAGTGATTCCAAGTGGATGACAGTCTCCTTGAAACAACCACAGCCATCAATTCTGTTTTCATATTGCCATTTTCTCAAACTGATTTGCACTAGCACAATCCTGGGGTTTATCCAAGCTAAAAGTCAATTCTTACTCAATGCTGATAGTTCCATTGGCTATCTTTCTTGGATCTTTTTAGCCCTACTATTTGTTAATATGAACTTCTTTTTTAATCTTAAAATGAGGAAATTATTGAGTCTACTGTTGTGGACAAGGTAACAGAAGAGTAAGGAAAAAAAGTGTTTTCCTTAGCTTTTTGGTTGCTTTATCTTACAGTTTCCCTGTTTCCACTTTTAAAAGTTTTAAATATATCTTTAATACTTTATATTAGTGTATAGTGTGTCACCACTGAAATTAAGAAATTCAATTAATTTTTCTGTGAGCCATGTTTTTTAACTCTAGAAAAATTCTAAATCATTTTTATCCTTCAAAGCCATGATGAAAGGTTGAGCAATAGGGAAATTCAAAAACCAAGACATAAGTAGCTAAAAGAAGTAAGGTGGGAAATCATGCTCCCCAAGAGTGGGCTAGCTTATAAGCAGTAAGGAAGGATATAGGGGTATGAGAGGTTGTTTGGGGGATGATGTTCCCCAAAGAACAGGCTAGTTTCTCAAAGCAAAAAAGGAACCTGAGGAGTGAATGAGCTTTTAAAAAGGGCAGGAAGATGGGGTAATTTAGATATATGTTGAGGGGGAAGTAACACAGAGAGCAAAGATAAGATATAATCAAGGATATGTAGGGGTAGTAGGTCAAAGACCTAATCTTTTCAGGCTAAGATAAGGATCAATTGTTTTGGACCTGGGGACAGGGATTTACTAGGAATCCTTGCCAGGGAGGAGCAAGGTCCTCTACTAAAAGTTCATTGACCTCATCTCAAAGCTTGGACAATGGGATGAGAGGGGGGAGTGTCAGTATTAATGTAAGTTACAGTGCAGAGGGAATGGATTAATTATAAAATATATTTATTTGTCCAATATCTCCCCTACCTCAGTAGGGTTCAATTTATTTTGGGAGTAAATTTCCCTCAACCTAGAATACATGCCACAAAGGAAAAATCAGCTATAGAACCAAAAGGGATCTCTCAGATCCTATTATCCAAAATATCAGCCCTATTACCTCAGTACAACTTTATTATTGCTATTTTTATTTTTTATTCACAAAGCAAAATAAAGTACTATTATCCTGTTTGATGGACCACTTTTTTCTTTAGCAATCTCAGCAAATTCTATTTCTAATAAATAAAATTCGTTCTATTTCTAATAAATAAAATTCGTTCTATTTCTAATAAATAAAATTCATTCTCACGGAATGAAGATAGTACTATTGTGAACTGTCTGAAGAGCATGCCAAATTCTCTAAAGACAATTCTAAAAGAGTGATTCTAAAAGTGCAGTGAATAATGGTATCATTGTTAGACTAAATGTAAAGTCACTTGGGGCAGTGACTTCAAAGGAAACAGCCCCATTTAGAAGTATTCCTTCTGTCATGCTTAATTTAAAGAACACAAAATCATCCATATTACCCATCTTTTATATGGCATCCTGGGAGGCAGAGGAAATAGCATAGATATTCTTTCAATTTCCCTTTCAAGTCTATCCAGTAATCCTTTAAAGCAATTGAGGAAAGTCTGGAATGATTGAACAGATTAGCAACATAATTATATTTATGTCCCGAGAAACACAATCTCAGTTCTAATTACAAGGGGTAAAGATGTTTTCACTGAGTCATGGTACTTTAATTACAGGTTTAATATCAGGGGCTGAAGAACTCAGCAAAGGAGTATCTTTTTAGGAGACACTTTAGGTCAAATGAGAGAAAGGATAATCTCCTGGGTGTAAATATCTTGCTGATTATTCAGTTTCTGTCATAAGCCCAGATGACAAAATTCTGTGCTGATCAAGGCAGAACAGGTACAACTTTATCTCCTGGGTCATTCTGTTCCTTGCAGTTTCTTGTCTAGCAACCATTGTATTATTTGAAGAATTGCAGACATCTGTTTAGAGGTAGGGATAGTGAGAGGGTACATATCATTCTTGCATTATGTCTTTCTATTCCTAAATTCCATGGCAGTTGCCTCCTTGGAGATTCTTAAGGATATGTCTAAAGTATTAGAGTTTTATTCATGGAAAACAGAATTTTCAATACCACAAATTATGCAGAATTCTCTAATCTGTAATACTGCACTAGTATTTACCATTGGCCATCACTTGAGGCAACTGAGTGATAAAGTGGATAAAGTTCCAGGTCAGCAGTCAGGAAAACTTATCTTTATGAGTTCAAATCTAGCCTCGTGCATTTACTAGCTGTATGACCCTGAGCAAGTCACTTCATCCTGTTTGCCTCAGTTTTATCATCTGAAAATAAACTGGAGAAGGAAATTGGCAGAGCATTATATTATCTTTGTCAAGAAAAATTTAAATTAAACTCATGAAGATTCAGACATGACTGAAATGACCAAATAACATCAAAAGTAGGAATCACTTGTACATTCTGTTCCCAAGAGAAAGAAATATTTCACTGTTTCACTTTTTTCCCACTAACCAACAAACTTATCAGACATCCAACTATTTATATTTCCATTGCCTTTCTACCTACTCATTCCTTAATATCTTTTCCAATATGACTTCCAATCTATTAAAATGACAAGTTTGGGCATCACTAAGGAGCTAATCACAAAATTCACAAAATAGTAAAACTAAGTAGACTCACTATGATAGGTTCTGAGATAAAAATAAGAAAAAAGATAATCCTTGCCCTCAAGAAGTTAACAATCTAAGGGAAGAGGATAATAAAAAAGGAAGTTGAAGAAAAGGGTGGAGCATAGGATGCAGGAACATGTTGTTCTGTGGAGTTGAAAATAAAGTGAGTTGCTAACAGAAAATTGGACTAGACTCACCCAAAATTTAATATCTACAACTAGACTCAATCAATATTGTATATCTACCTAAGATAAATACATTAAAAAAATTTATTAGTACTCCTATATCTTAGAGTCTATTTTCTGTTCATTCATTCCAAGTTTTTCTTTGTGAATAAACATAGTATTTAGATATTTTTCTTCCCTTTTCTGTTAAAAGTTATTTCATCTAATTCTTTCCCCAATTTATTTGCACTAATTATATTTATCTGTTTTAGTGACATCACTTTATAATAGACCTCATTATATTAATATATCATAGTACATTTAGTCATTATCAGTTCTTGAACATTTTAATTTTTATGTGTTTTGCAATTATAAGATGAAGAAAAAAAACCCAACCAAAATCTAAGGAAAACATTTTTTTAATCTAAGAAATCTCCTCTTTCCTTATCAGCAATAGAACTATATCAATTATAACTTGATCCTTTTGAGATAGCATAATCCACATTAACAAATATGTTATAAAAACTAGTACAGCTATTGGGAACTAAGTTGAAAGTTGATAGAACTACCAGCATTGAAATAAGAATTGATTTTTAGCTTGAATAAACCTCATGTTTATGCTAATGTGAATTACTGTGAGAAAACAGTATTATGAAATTAGAATATATAGCTGTGTCTCTTTCAAGAGGACTGCCATCCACTTGAAGTCACTGACGGTTTAAGTGGCAAAAGATTATAATAAGAACATATTGCCAATAGAAAGGTGAATGAAGTTGAAATGTGACAAAGCATTTTAAAGAGGGGCAGGTTTAATAAATCTGAAAAAAAATCATGTCATCCTTTATCAAGATAGGTGCTAAATAAACTTTTGGCTTACGAAGAAGGAAAGGTGTCTTTAATAAAACAGTTTGCCTGCCACTCCTATAGAATATCTGGGTAAAATAAGGATGCTGTTGAGAAAATATGTAAGGTTATATAGATATATGTAACTGGTAACACACCTTTGTGTGTATATACAACTCCATTTTCTGTTAGCAACTCACTTTACTTTCAACTCCACAGAACAACATGTTCCTGCATCCTATGCTCCACCCTTTTTTGCAGCTTCCTTTTTGTATTATCCTCTTCTCTTAGATTGTTAACTTCTAGATGGCAAGGATTATCTTTTTCTTATTTGTATCTCAGAACCTATCATAGTGTCTGGTGCATAGTGGTAATATGTTTAATATGTTTATTAAAATGAATTGACTTTACAAAAATAAATTTAGACTCTGAAATATTAACTACCTTACCCAAGATCACACAAACTATTCCTACCCCATGCTTTCACTATCTCACTTCTCTGTGGTCCCCTCTACCCTAGTGAGTTCTATTGGAATTTCAGCCTTGAGAAAGGACCATAGCTCTAGTTCTCTGCACTGTCATCTTGTCCCTGAGTGAATACATGCTCAATCCTATTATCTTTAGTTTTTTTTTTAGGTTCCCTAACAATGTTGTCTTTCCTCATAAGAACTTAAGCTCCTTGAGGGTAAGAAGTGCACTCCCTACCCTCAAGGAACTTATGTTTATAATGCCAATACTTAGTTCCTATCATAAAGAAAATGTTTAATAAAGTCATCTGACTCCAAAGTCAATGCTTACAACCTATTTTATTTTATTTTGTATTATAACTAAATGGGAAAATATGTATTTTACCATATCTCTTCTTGGTTCTCACTAAACTTCCACAAAACTCAGGGATTTGAAATCACCTTGATGAAAAAGTTGGGAAAAAATAAGTCTTCTATTTTAAATAGAGGAGTCTTTACTTTTAGGTACCTTGCTAGAACAATCTTTGTCAAAACTGAGAATAAAAAGGTCTGTGCTTCCTTGTTCTAGTTGCTTCAGTGGTACTTTCTCAAACAATTCAGTTTATGCAAAAATGAATGTTCATAATGGCCCTGAGAGAAAAACTCCTGATCATTATTACTATGGCAACAAACTCAAAATTATTAGGGGAATTACTGCAAATATCCCTATTTGTCAGTTGTTGCCTTGTTTATTTGTTGTTGTTTTTTTAATGGAGAAAAGGATAAACAGAAGTGATTTTCCTCTCAAGAAGTTTTTGCAATGTGGGAAATACAATAATTCTCTAACATCTTATACTTTCTGCACATGATGATGTTAGCTTTGGGATGATTACTCCTTTAGTGTTCAATGCTTCTCAGAATAAGTGGACAGAACAAGTTTATGAACACTGTTGAGAATGATTTAGTCAGGGAATCCCTCTCCAAGAAACATTGAATTTCAATACTGGAAAAATGCCTTGGATTTACTCTTCATCCTTTCTTCAGAAGTGTTTGCAAAAAAAAAAAACATTTAAAATTTTCTGACAATATCATTGACCAGCCTTTCTGTGGTACACAGGAGCAGGAGGAAAATGAGGGTGAAAGTTCAGTAGAATTAATTTCTGGTTTTATGTACTGATCTCAGAGGCTCATGATGCTCAAAAATGTATGTAAAATACATTGAAATATGAATACTATTTATTACTATCATTAACAAAATAAAATTAGATTATATGACATATTGTAGAGGAAAATCATTTGAACAGGAATGTTGTATATATACTTTAAGAAGCAAAAACCCCTCAGAAAAACATGATATAACAACAACAAAAACGTGAATAGTATAATTTAAGTAATCACAAAAAAATCCTTATAAAATTGTAACTAGAAGGCAAAGTGAAAATCAATAGATACTACAAACATTCATCTCCATATTATCTCACTCAGAAATATGTCTAAATTCTAGACCTCCCCAGTCTAAATATTAAAAATGGTTAGTAAAAGACAGAATACATACTAAAGAACCTCAATCAAAATCACAGAAGACTGCATATTATACTGAGAAAAGTTATAAGACAATGTGATATACAAAAATCAAAGAAAAAGTTGATTGCACTAAAAATAATTTATCTTATAGGTAAAAATATATTTTCATAGGGAAAAATGGACACCTAACAAAATAAATATGTTTAAGAAAGTCCTTTTGTGAAATCTTGAATTGGGAAGTCCTTGAATTATAACCAGAGGAGATAAACAAACTTAATAAAAGTTGCAAAACAAACTTTTGATGTCTAGTACTGCTATGCTGAAAAGAGTAAGTGTGGGAAGAGGCATGATCTCTTTGGAGTCCTATTCACTAGAGAGGGAACATAATAAGAAAATCTCTGGTTACAGGGTATTTAGAAAAAACAGTTAAAAAGAAACATGCTAGGGAAAGAGAATAAGGAAGAATTTACTTTTTTGTAATTAATGTATAACAGAGAATTGATTATTCAAACATCAGGACAGGTATCAATTAAGAAAAGATAACATGAACCTCTTCGTTATGATGTAACCAGGGAGTTAAAAAAATTACAACAAAAAAAGATTATAGTAGAAGTATAGTAATGTAAACAAGAGAATGGACTAGATGGATGGTAGAAGATGTATTTTGATAAGAAAGGAGGTATTATGGAGGATATTTCCTCTAGTTAAACCAGCTATTACAACTAAAGAAGACTAATAAGGAATTGGGGATGAAAGGTCTGGAATGAGTTGGGAAGGGAAATAGAGAAGACTAGGGTTAGTCTTTTTTTAAGCATGACAGAATATAACCATTTATTTAGGAATTTTTTTTATTTCAAAGGAGAGGTGTATTGAGAACAAATAGCACAGTGTTTTATGGATCTTTATCCATAAACTTTAAATTCACAATCTTTAAAAGCATAGCCATAAATATGAATGCATAAATTAGCCCATAAAAAAGAATGAGTTAAAGAATAGTTTAGAAAACAGAAACCAACAATTTGGTTCAAATAAAAAAAATATATGTAAGAATTCTAAGTAATTTCAGAGATTCAATTTATGTTGTATCACCTGAATCCAAAAAAGTAGAAACATCCATCAAGATCTCAAATAATGCAATGGAGAAAAAAAATATATATATATATATATACATATATATATATATATATATATATATACATATATATATATATTCAAGAGACACAAGCACAAGACAAGAAATAATTTTTTTTAGGTTTTTGCAAGGCAAATGGAGTTAAGTGGCTTGCCCAAGGCCACATAGCTGGGTAATTTTTAAGTATCTGAGACCAGATTTGAACTCAGGTACTCCTGACTCCAGGGCTAGTATTCTATCCACTGCACCACCTAGCCACCCGAGACACTGTCTTTTATTAACCATTTTCAATATTTTGACCGGGGAGGTCTAGAATTTAGACATTATATTTCTGAGTGAGATAATATGGAGATGAATGTTTGTGGTATCTCTTGATTTTCACTTTGCCTTCCGGTTACAGTTTTCTAAGGAACATTTACGTTGTTCCTAAAAGAACCATAGAAGCTGAAAAGGGCAGCATGGAATAACTGGATGTATAATCATAGATCAAGAATGAAAAGAAGGAAAAAAGAGAAGTCATTTATTTCAACCTTCTCAACTTGCAGACAAGGAAGCTGATTTCTGAGGAAATTAAGTGACTATCAAAAGTTATTCAGATAATAACCATATGGAATTTCAATTTTCCTCTCTATTTTCCTATGAGTTCTATAAGCAACAGACAGAAAAAAATTGGTAGTTTTATGGTTTATTTTATAGAACTTGGAAAAAATAGTCTGTTAAAATAACTATTAATAATATACTTATAAATTAACTTACTAAAGATAACTGAGAACTACATAAGTGCAATTTTAACTCTTTAAGAGTCAGATGGAGAAGTCAGTGGTGTTTATCAAATTTAGGAGTAAAATTTTCACTTGCTCTTAAAAAATTTTTCTTTGCTGAGTTTTGGCTAATGTATTAGAGTAGGAAGTGAGATGAGGTAGAGACCCAAGTGAGAGGAGATGAGGGTCTTATTTAAGGTAGTAATTATATTAGTATTTGATGGTCTTCTTCAACAATCATAACATCAGATATGTGATGTCAAAATAAGCAGAAGAATTGGATTTGAGTGATGGGGTGCTAGGCTTAGTCACCAGCCTCACTTTCTCCTCCAGAATCATCTGGGTCCAGTGGCCAGATATGAATCAAGAAAACTGGAAATGGCTCTGGATATGAAACAATCTGGGTCAAAAGACTTGTTCAAGGTCACATAGCTAGGGAGTTTCAAATGTCTGAGGCTGGATTTGGATTCAGGTCTTCCTGAATCCAGCATCAATGCTCTATCTTTGACACCATTTAGCTGCCCTCATTACTATTTAAAAGGGACAAATGGAAGAGATACTGTGGTACAACAAGATTTGGGAATTGATTGACTACATGTAGTGAGGAACAGTAAGAAGTAGAGGGAAACAGATTACAAATCTCTGAAACTGGTAGGAGTCTGTTGGCATCAGAAGAAATGCATAACCTTGGTAGAGGAACAGATTTGAGGAAGAAGGTAAGGAGGTCTATTTTCAAAAAGTTTGGTTTTATATTTCTATTTTAAAATGTATTTATTTTTCATCCATATGAACATGTATAGTTTTAAGTTACAAAATTTCCTTCTACCTTCCCTTACCACCCCCATCCCCTCAGCAGCAAACAATCAGGTTAGTATTGTACATATATATTGTCGTTAATCATGTTTACAGATTAGTCATTTTCAGTATGAGGAATTAGGAGTAAGGGAGAGATACATAAGAGATAATTATTAAAAAGTGTACATCAGATTCTGAAGGATTGGAGTTTTTGGTTTGTTTGTTTTATTTTGTTTTGTTTTTCTTCCTTTGGATGGGGATATCATTGTCCATAACCGTTCTAAAACGCTTGTCCAAGCTCTCTGAAATGCTAAGAAGAACTGCTTCCATCAAAGTTGGTCATCTCATAATGTTGTTGCAGTTTTATATTTCAATGGGTCATCCAATTTGAATGTTCCACAGATAGGCAACATTATAAGATGGGATAGAAGAGAAACTGATTCCAATAGATAGATTATAGATTATAGATAGATAGATAAATAGATAGATAGATAGATAGACAGACAGACAGACAGACAGATAGATAGATGATAGAGATATAGAGATAGAAAATAATTATCTGCATAGAAATAATAATTAAACCAATGGGAGCTAATGAAGTCACCGAGTTAAAGAGCACAAAGACAGAACTGAAGAGGGCCCAAAATATAGCCTGCAAATAAGCAGAAGAGAATTGGAAACTAAGTCCTCTCACTCCAGAGTCCTATAATATAGTTAATTCTACTTGGGATTGTAAAGTGGTAAAGTGGATAGAGTGCTAAGCCTGAAGTCAGGAAGATTTATCTTTCTGAGTTAAAATCTGGTCTAGGACACTCACTAGATGTTGACCTTGGGCAAATCACTTAACCATATGTGTTTCATACTCAGTTTCTTCATCTGTAAAATGAGCTGGAAAAAGAAATGGCAAACCACTCCAGTAACTTTGCCAAGAAAATTACAAGTGGGGTCATGAAGTGTTGTACACCACTGAAAAAATCCCAGCAACAATAATTTTCTTGGTGAAAAAAGCATAAATTTCTTGCCATTTAAGAGAATAATAATTGTGATTTCCTTTTACTAATCAAATGGTTAACTCCATGGTCTCTTTCTGGTGGGGAAATGATCCTTGATTCTCAAATACTGGGACAACTAAATAAGACTTTAGGTAAACTAGAAAGATTCAAAACAAGAATTATTTCCTTTTTTTTCAATCATGGATCCTTTGGATAGTCTAGTGAAGCCTATGGGCCTTATCTCAGAATAATATTTTCAAATGCAAAAAATAAAGTACATTCTATTACAAAGGAAAGCAATAATATTGAAATACAGCTATCTAAACATAAATAAAATCAATTTCATGGACTTCAAATTAATAATCATCTATTTAGAGTGTGGTCTTGAGAAAGAATATACATCTATTGTCAGAGGAACACAAGATTTGCTGCAAGATGATACATTTTTCAACCATTATAGCCATCCAAACCACTCAAAAAGCCATCATGTAGCCAACTGTCACAGTCAGTGGACCAGTCTTTGAGTCTGGAAGACCTGACTTGAACACCTTCTCAGATACTGACTAGTTGTGTTATCCTGGGTGAGTCAATTTTCTTCCTAATCTCAATTTTCTCACCTATAAAAAATGGACTAAATAAAATTTTTTACCACAGATAATAATAAAAAAATAAAATTTATCTCACAGAATTGATGTGAGTAGCACATCAAATAAGATAATAGACACTACATTTGACAGTTCAAAGTAGGACACATGTTAGCTCCCATCTTTATTATCTGGTAAATCACACAATGATTCCTATCTGTATAGATGGCCTGAGTACCCTCTATATTCTAGGGGAAAGATATCCTAGGGTTTCCTCAGAGGACCCAATTCCAATCCGAGCTCTAGTCATCAGGACCTATGAGGTTTTAGACAAGTAATTTCATTTGTGCTTCCACATATATGAAGTAAAGAGGTTAAACTAGCCAATCTCTAGAATTCCTTTTGGCCCTAAATCTGTTCTATTGAAAAAGTTCTCTATCACCATAAGGGGTCTACAAGATGTTTCCTTTACATTTAGCAGCAACCTTCCTAGGTTTAACTCAGGCAAACAGATGATTCAGTCCTTTGGTTTAGCTGCTCCATTGACAGACAAGAGATTTCAGTTCCAGAGCTGTCAGCTCAGCACTTCTCCCAAGCACTCAATTTATAAAAATAAACATGCAACGAATAATAAACATGCTTCAAAATGACATTTTCTATAAATTTTCTCTCTGATGATTGTCTCTATAGGTATGCTACAAATCTTTACAGTGACAAATGACTGCTCTTTTACATACATTCAACTCCCATTTTTCATCTCAATATTAAATATGATGTGGCATCATCATTCAATAGAAGAGGAATATGAAGTTATAATCATGCATTTTTCTTTCTCTCTAATAAACATTTATCCTTTCTGACCTTCATGTTATGTTTGCTGACTGAGGTGAAATGTCACACATTTATTACTGTTACTCATATTATATGCAGCTTAAGAAAATCTATATCGTTTATTCTTGTTTCATTCATCGTCAGGAGGGAGCTAGGAATAATAGTAGAACTGACAGAAAGAAGCCTTATGGCTCTCCAGTACATATTAAAGATAAAATTCAAGGCACATAAATGAAACACCAACACCTGAATTAACCCATGTCCATGAATATTCGCATCCCAAAAGCACTCAATTCTACAATTTACAACTCTTGCTTATTTATTATTGATCTACATCAGTAGACCATCAATGTGCTAATGCCAGTGTGATAGAGTGGCAAGTGCATTGGATTGGGGGGATGGCAAGGGCAGTGAGGAGACCTGGACTTAGAGCTTCTGCTATTAAACAACTACGTGACCTTGAAAATCTTGTGTGATAATTCATTCAGCCTCTCTAGTCAGTCAACAAACATATATGAAGCTTTTAGTAAGTGCTGGCTCTGCTCAAAACTGGACAAAACATCCCTTATCCTTAAAGTGATTATATTTTAAGGGAGAAAAATTACACTTTAATAACTAGGTACATATGAATTATATGCAGGATAGATAGAATATAATCTCAAGGAAGAAGGCAATAGTAGCAGAGAGACCTACAATAAGGTGCCACAAGGAAAACTGAGAAGTAAAAATAAGGAAGAACATTCTAGTTATGAGATATAAAAAAGGAAGGCATAGAAAAAGTAAGATGGAGTATCTTGTGGGAGGAATTTCAGGTAAGAGCATAATTGTATTGCAGTGTATGGAAAAATAGAGATATGTAAAAAAGGTTGGAATGCTAGGGAAGGATCAGTTTATGAAGAACTTGAAATGCCAAAGAAAGGATTTTATATCTGATCTTGGAGATGCTATAATTGAGTGAAAAGGGAGATGACACTGTCAGGGCTACATCTGAGAAAAAACACTTTGGCAGCTGAGTGAGACTGGATTGGATTTAAAGAGGAACAAGGCAGAGAGACTATTCAGGAAAGAGATAATGGGAATCTGAAATAGGGTGGTGGCTGTGTAAGCCAAGAAAGGACAGACTAAATTAGAAATGCTTTGAAGATAGAAACATGAGTTGGGAACGATCTTGAAACTGTGGAATGATTGGCGGTGAGGAGATGAAAACAGCATGAACATCATCATCCTGAATGACAGGAAAATTGATAATAATAGCAAAATTAGGAAGAGGGGAGCATTTGGAACACATTGTGTGATATACTGTCATGTGTCCACTAGATTTCACCAGCTGACATATCTTACCATGATATATTATATTCTAAGTGCTTAGATCCTATGTGATATAGAGATCATGTGACATAAGCATAATAGATAGAATAACAGACTTAAAGCTAGGAAGACCTGGGCTCAAATTCCTCCTCAGATATTTATTTGCTATTTGTAACCTTAGGAAAGACACAGGCCCTCTAAGTTGTAGTTTCCTCCCTTGTAAAATGGGGGGGAAATAATATCCTACTGGCTTGGTGAGAGAATGAAATGAGATAATAATTGTAAAGCACGTAGTGCATTCTTTGGAATATAATAAACATTATATAAGTGATGGTGGGTGTAGTAGTAGTAATAGAAATAATATTGATAGTAGCAGTGGTGGTAGTGGTGGTAATGGTGGTAGTGGTGGTAATGGTAGTAGTAGTAGTAGTAGTAGTAGTAGTAGTAGTAGTAGTAGTAGTAGTAGTGGTAGTGGTAGTCATAGTGATGTTAGTGCTGGGGTATTGGTGTTTGTAGTAGTAACAATAGTAGTAGTGGTAGGAGCAGTCATAGTAGAAGTAATGGGAGTAGTAGTGTTGTGGTAGTGGTAGTATTGTGATAGTGGTGGTAGTGATCATGATAGTTGTTATTGCTTATTTTTTGCTGTTAAAATCTCTTTGCAAACTTTAAAATGCTAAAATAAATTATATGAAAGCTCTTATTACATTAGAGAAATAACTTACTAAAAAATAAAATCCAAAGACTCTATTATTTTAAGGATCAAATAAAAATTCCTCTGTGTGGTATTTATAGCCCTTCACAAATTAACTGCAACTTCCCTTTTTAATAGGAACAAGCATATATTTTTCTCTCTCTTCTCCAAACCGGTGAACAAAATAAAAGAAAAAAACCTTGAAGTAAATATCCATAGTTAAGCAAAACAGATTCTCACCTTGGCTGTGTCCAAAGACATATGTTTCACTATGTACCCTGAATCTATCATCTCTTTGTCAGTCTATGGGTAGCATGATTTGCCAACATCAATTCTCTAGAATTATGGTTGGTCATTATATCCAACTTAGTTTTACAGGTTTATTAAACATCTCTCCCAGTTGATTCAAATTAGCCTTCTTGCTATTAATCATTTGAAACATCTGTTTTCCTATCTCTTTGTCTTTACCAGACAAATGTCTGGTAAAAGACCAGAATTTCTCTTAAAATTTCTAATTTCCTTCAAAGCTCAATGAAAACAAACAGAAAGCCATTCTTTATCCTCTAGTTGATAGTGTTTTTCGCTAAAAAATCTCACCTATTTTGTAGATATTCTAAATATAAACTATATATATATGTATATATACATACACACACATATATATATATATATATATATATATATATATATATAATCTTTGTTTCTTCAAGGCAATGGGGTTAAATGACTTGTCCAAGGTTATACAGATAAGTATTAGGTAGCTGAGACCACTGTGCCTCCTAGCTGTCCCCCATATATATGTTGTATGTACAAATTTATTGAATTACATTTCTTATGGGCAGAGAAATTTTCATTTTTCTCTTTGTATCTTCAGCACATAGCATAATGCCTGTTTAGTAAATTTTTTTTGGTGAATGATTGATCTAGCCTGGTATCTTTGGCAGCAGCATGGTTTGGTTATTTGCTACTCCCTCTTTTACAAATAAAGAAATTAAGGATGAAAGAATTAAGTGACTTATTCTAAGTCACACAAGTATTAAGTGAAAGCTTAGTCAGATCATTCATTCCTCTTCTTTTCCTTAGATGAGTTTTGTGCTTTTAACCTAAAGTTGACTTGTTGCCTTAACTTTCCATCATATTTATTTTATCATTCTTAGACAATTAGAGGGATATGAAAAATTAAAGTATTCTAAAAATTTAATGTCAGTTTTTAGGCATCAAAAAAGTAGTACTATAATTATTCACACTCTATTCCTAGAAAATCAAAAGGTAAAGGAATTAACCAAGCCATAACTCTCCATTAGCAAGGGTCATAGGATAGAGGAAAAGTAAGCACAAGGAGTATAGGAAAAGAAAGGGAATTAAGTTGAAAATACAGTAGACAAATACGTGGCAGTGAAGAGAAATAACACCAAAAGTAAGCAATAAATTGGTCATAGAACGTACTACTTAATATCTATGAAGATCAAAGTGGAATGAAAATGATGATGAGAAAATAAAGACTAATTAGGAAAATCCAGATCCAAGTAGTGCCTCTGTATCTACAAAAGCAATGAGTGAAAGCCTATGTCTAAATTAATTGCCTTTATGATCATGATTCCTTCAGTTGAGGTTGCAAGCCCCTGAAGGTATCAATATCTGGAATAAAAATGATCAAAATGAATACTCAAGTCATAATTAGGCTTTGACATGTATAGATATGTAAAAGTAAAAAAAATGGTAGTTATGTAATACTTTAAATTTTTCAAAGTAATTTACAAATTCTATCTCTTACAGCAACCCTGTGAGAGAGATACTTCAGGAATATTATCCACATTTTATAGATAAGGAATCTGATGTTTAGTAGCCAAACAGTGAGAATTTAAACTCATCTTAGTGGCATGCAAATTCAACTTCATAGTCATTAAATCATACTATCTCACTCCATACATAAAGCTCTGTCCTTTCAATTTACAGTAAATTATAAGATTTTGCAATTTTCTATTTACTTTCATCAATTTAGGCAGGACAAACAGACAGTGAAGTTCAAAACAGAAACAAAAACACCATAATAGACCCTGTGTCATCTGTTGTTCTTAATTATTTGGATCAAAATCACTGGATGACTGTAAAATTTCAATTTAACACTGTGTTGCATATTATCAAAATATCATTCAGACTTTCCTCAAAGATGAAAAAAGAAAAAATGCCTTTCTTCTTTGCAGACATGGAGAGCTATGTTTATGTAACATTATATATTATATGATAATAATAATAATAATAACATATCTATTTTGGCTCATAAAAAGTTCTTTACAAATATCTAATTTGATCCTCAAAAATTTTATCATCCCTAAATTCCCAAAAGAGAAAATGAGGTGACAAAGATCACATGAAATTCCTAGAATCTGTCTGTATCTAAGTAAGATATGTGTGGTCATATTTGAACTTAGATATCCCCAATATCAAACAGAAAATTTTAGTCACTGTACCAGCAACTTGCCTCAAAAATGAATTGTGCTAAAACCAAAGTAATAAATAGATTTTTTTTGAGAATTAGAAGGAAATGTGTCTACTTAAAAATAATAAAGCCTTGCAGAAATGAAAATAAGAGCTGTTCATAAAGGATTCCCCACACAAAGATTAAGGCAGGCACATATCAAAGTCTAGATATTAGTTCTATATGCCATCAACTTATAAAGGCAAAAAAAACTTCCTTGGATGACAATTGAGCCAGAGCAGGAGAGAAGCTTATCATCAATTAAATTTCTATTTTTGATTCTAAGGCTCAAATTGTGCCTTTTCATGAAGTTGGAAACTATCAAGTATGATACAGACAAATAAGAACGAGAAATATTTCCAGTAATCTCAAATTGTTGAATTCTAAATAATGTTGCAAATACACACTAAAATTCACTTGAGAGTGTACTCTATTTCCCTCTTTGAAGGTAGTAGATAATCTTATATTTCAATAAATTTGAAATTTGTTCATTTACTTTGGGTGGACCCAGATCCAATGGAGGATTTTCTGAAGGACCGAGATCAGCCTCTCATAGAATGACAAGATGTGATTGTATTGCAATCCGTCCTGTTAGAAGGATTATATCCCATCAATATCCACACCATTGAGAGGAATCAAAATAGGATTGTCATTAAAGCAGACAGATCTCAACATCAGACACTGTGCTTCCCTGTAAATACAGCTGCTATTGTTGCTTAGAAATATATACACCTGAACATTATCTCTACATGACCATTACTCTTACCAGTAGTTGGAAACAATCAGATAAGAAAAAGCAGTATACCAAATAGCAATAGATAGGGAAGACAAATCCCATGACAATTTTAAATATTGAGGCAAACAGGAGAAAGAAAATATCTATTTCCTTGGCCAGCCATTTAATCATGTCTCTTCAAATATATGTATCTGGAGTTTCTGACTCACTTTTTTTTGTTTGTTTAATCTCTGTGGAGTTTTCTTTAGAAGGACATGGAGCAAAATACAATAAAAATAGAACCAAACCCCTCTTATCTAGAAAAGAGAGATCAACATAAGCTATTGTACTCCAAGTGCACCCTGCATAGGATAAGATGGGGAGGTTTCTACTATTGACTTCTAGTCTTTCTTCCAATGACCTGCTTGTTTCTCAAATGTGGGAGGAGAAAGGAACAGGAATACTAGCCAGTATTTGGAATAGCCATTGATAAGGGCATGTGGAGTGGTTCTCAATCTGTGACAGGTGTTAGACCAGGATTTTCTGTTCCATCTCAGTGGGGTAACTAGAACATAGCACAGCTGGGAGAGGTCCTAGATGAGACAGCCTTGAAGAGAAAAGTTTCAGAATTACTGAGAATTACAACTTCCCATGAATTCCTTTGAGTTGATGAGTTGGATGGATGAAGCTGATGTCTCTTCCTACCTTCAGTGCTTTTCCTTGCTTCTAGTCTGATCCAGAGAAAATAGTCTTTCCCACTTGATCAACTGAATTAAATTGCAATCCACCCTTCTCCCTATGTACCCCTACCACCAAATGCACACATCTAGAAAGAAATGTAAGGGAATGTAGGTGAAAAGTTTTATATGAGTATTTGATCAGAAAAACTTCTATTTTATTCTATGTGTGCAAAAATGAATGAGATTGAGACATAAGAGGAAGGACTTATGAACTATGTATGTGAAGCAGATTTCATATTATAGTATTTTTTAAAATTTCTTTACATCTTCTGAGATTAATTTTGGAAGTATTC
Organism: Macrotis lagotis; assembly: GCF_037893015.1. Classification (NCBI taxonomy): domain Eukaryota; kingdom Metazoa; phylum Chordata; class Mammalia; order Peramelemorphia; family Peramelidae; genus Macrotis; species Macrotis lagotis. The sequence continues at coordinate 109,220,092 of NC_133660.1, forward strand.
ATTCAAGTTACTAAGTACTGCTCCTAAAACTACAATGGGAGAGGATTTGGGGGATAGGCAGTTTAGGGATATTGCAGGCTACATAATCTCAGGAGGCAAGAAGGGCTGTCTTTCAGACAAAGATGTGTCACATAAACTAGAGGAAATAATCATTCATGGGTGCTCAATAAAAGCACTATCTTGAGTGCAATTCAAATAGTGCTTACAAATAGTTAACCAGAAGTTTTATATATATATATATATATATATATATATATATATATATATATAAACATACAATATATATAGCATATTGCTGTTTTTTGTAGACTTAAGGAAAGCAGCATACAAGCAACACAAATTATAGACTCCAGGAGAAAGTAGGAGGTTAGAGAATTATTACAAGGGTCACATATATACTCACACATGTATGTCCATACACACAGCATATTCATATATATATATATATATCACATAAGAAACATGTATAAAATAGATTTTTATTTTTGTATTTATAATATACCTATAGAATGCATATGTTCTATATAATGCCTCATACACAGTGCCAAGGTATTTAAAAATATCTTTCACATTATGAAGAAAGATATAAATTATTATCCTCATTTTACACATGAGAAAACTGAGTACTAGAGGGTTTAAATGACTACAGACTCTGTGAAAAAAAAAACCTTGAAATATCAAAGAATACTTTGCTTTAATACCCTAATATCAAAGGCTCCTAAATTGTTCATCTCTGGGCATTTTAATTGCCTTGTTTCCATTAGGCAATATCAGAGGATTGTTGCTTCATACAGATAAATATTCTGTAGTTGAAAACAGATTCAGATATAGGAGGCTGGATTACATTCTTAGTAAATAAACTTCCTAAGAACAGATTTGCTATATATATTATATATATATATATTATATATATATATATATATATATATATATATATAATTTAATCTGGTATCCCATCCATTAGAGAAATTCAGGCAAATCTGATTTTAAATTTGCATCTTTTTTCACACCTTGCTAAGTCTCCTCATAGAACAGAGTATCTGTTTACTTTGTTTTCCTTCACACTTGGATTGGCCTCAAAATAAGAGACTTGAGAAGAAAAAAAGAGCTTAGTCAATATTATATATAGGACAAGGAAAGTATAATTATACTTACATTTCTTCTCTATGTTCTGGTTACAAGAAGCAATGACTAACATAAAAAGAAGTAAAAACATAACTTTTACTAAAAATATATTGTCAAGTAGCTATGCTAAGGAAAGAAAACAATATCTGTTGCACTTAAAAGATATATTGGACAAGATGTTCTTGTTTTCATTAGTTTTGGTTAAATGCCAACCTTCTATTTTGGTTGGTCTCCTGGGGTGCTCTGGAGTCTGTACATCATCAAGTCAATGAAATAAGAGTGGGATGGGTGCTGAATTTGATTTTTCAGACCAAAATTCAAATCCATGCTCTACCAGTTACAACTTATATGACTTTTGGAAAAATTAATTAACCTCTATAAACCTCTGTTTTGGCTTTTGTAAAATGTATACTGAAATAATATCCCTTGAACTTTTTTTTTAGGTTTTTGCAAGGCAATGGGGTTAAGTGGCTTGCCCAAGGCCACACAGCTAGGTAATTATTCAGTGTCTGAGGCTGGATTTGAACTCAGGTACTCCTGACTGGAGTCAAAAAACCTAAAAAAAATACTCTTGACATCATCATCACACATAAATCTTTGGGCAGCTAGGTGGCACAATGGATAGAGCACTGGCCTTGGAGTCAGGAGTACTAATTTCAAATCCAACCTCAGACACTGAATAATTACCTTAGCTGTATGACCATGGGCAAGTCACTTTAACCCCATTGCCTTGCAAAAAAAACCCCAAAAATGAAATTTATGTCATCATGCTATTCAAAGTACTATACTAATTTTTAAGAAGAAATTATATTGGAAATATGAACAATAGGATTATATTTATGATGCTACATCTATGATCCTACAAAATGATAAATCTCTCTCTCTGATCTTGTCTCTTTACTTGTTAAACAAATTATACCTCATTAGGCATGACCACAGAGATGCCTTTTTTCAATAAATCCCTGATTATCAAAAACAAGAGAGGCATAAAATAGGAAGGCATAGTCCCCAAAACTGTCTGGAATCTTTATGGAGGATGTTATTTGTAAAGACCCAATTAAAGAGTGATTCAAAATTGATGGCAAGGCTCTCTGGATGTTCCTGTTTGTATCTGATTATATCCAACCTTGGCATATTTCAGGACCTTTTAAGAGACATTCACTATCATTCAAAGAGATTATCCAAGAACCCATAAAGGAAAAATCAGGGAGATTGAAGAATGTATAGTGTCTTTATTTTGACATACAATTTTTTTAGGGCAGACCAATTCTGTACATATATCTTGGGTGCTGAAAATGAACAATAAGAATTCAATCAGATAGGCACCAAAGATTTTTGTCAGTGAGAAACTGCAGTGTGGAAATTCTTCCAAACACTACACAGAAGTCCTGGGAGTCATATGGAGTTAAGTGACTTCTCCAAGGTGACATAAAACATCAAAAATTTCTCATGATTACATGCCTAATGCTCCATCAACTACAATATGTTGCCTCTATTCAAAATAAGAGCTTAGACTAAATTAAATTATAGAAATTAGGAAACATTTTGGAAAATCCCTCTGTCCACAAACATTAAAATGACCACAGCAAGTCCTCAAATTCATCAATTAATTAATAAACCTTTGTTAAATTTTTAATATGTTCCAGATACTCTAATAAGTTATTTATATACAAAGAAAGGCCAAAAGTTTTCCAATTTTCAAAGAACTTAATAGGTGAACCAACATATAAATAAGTACATTCAAGACATATGCAGAAACCCCAAATAGAGTCACAAATAGTAAAACATGACCAAACAACAGCCACCATAATTAATTGTGGAGTCAAACTCTTGTAGGTAGAAAGTCATTTTTAGTGTCTGGCCATATTGGTTTCTGGGAGGTGTCATGCCATAGACAGAGAATTTTTCTGATAATCTTGGGAGGGATTGAGAGTCTTTAGAGCTATTATTTTTTTAAAATATAATTTATGAAATAAAATAAGTAATTAGATAAAATTACAAAAAGGTGTTTGCAAATGAAATTGCAAATCTGCTATGTTCAATTGCAAATCTGCTACATACAACTAGATATTCTTTTCAAATATACAACAAAATTTTTATGTAAATTTCTTTTTTTTTCTTCCTTTGCCTCTCTTCCTTGTGGCCCTAGAAATTGTCTACCATCAGACATAAATAGGTATGGTTATATGAACTTTATATACTGCTATTTATAATTGTTTCTCTGGATGAAGATAATTTTTATTCATATGTCACTTTATAGGTAATTTGGGTATTTAAAATAATTTAATTGTTCAAATTTGTTCTTAAAACAACATAGATGTTTCTGTATGGAATGTTTTCTTGGTTTTGCTCTTCATTATTTTGTGCAAGTCTTACCATATTTTTTTTAAAAAATCATTGAGCTCATCATTTCTTATAGCACAGGAGTATTCTATCAAAATCATATACAGCAACTTGTTCAACCATTCCTCAATTGATGGGCATTCTTATAATTTCCATTTATTTTCCACCACAATGGTATAAAAATTTAGGACATATTGTTTCTTTTGTTTTTCCCTTAATCATCAGAATTAGACCAAGTACTGGGTCAAAGAGTATAGGTGTTTAATAACTCTTTGGGTCGAATACCAGATTGCTTTCCAAAATTGATGGATCAGGTCACAATCCCAACAATGAGTTAGTGTCCTATATTTTACAAATTTCCTCCTACATTTGCCACTTTAGTTTTCTATCATTTTAGTTAATCTGATAAATGATCAATATATAAAATAAAATTTCAAGATTATTTTAATTTGTATTTCTCTAAGTAATAATTTTAGAGCATTTTATATGACTACAAATTATTTTGATTTCTTCATTGAAAAACTTTATATCCTTTATATGAGCTTTGAGTCTGATGTGCTAAAGATACAAGATTAGGATGAACTTTCATTGTGTGCTTTTATTTTTGTTTCTGTTTTAAATGAATTCTATGTTAAGGACAGTCAGCATTATTGGTTTATAGGACAAAGAGTGGCATACAGAGCAGGAGACTGGAGACAAGAAGGTGAAGTATTGGGGAGCAACAGCCTAAGGGACTGCTTTGAACCCAAAGACAAATCATCCTATAGAATTATGGACACTGTAGCAGTAAAAGATTTTAGTAGACAAATTAGATATAGTTGCTAATCTTGTGCTTTAGAGAATAAACCAAGCTGACTAAAAAAAAATGGACAAAGAAAAAAGTTAAATATTGGAGAGGCTTAAGTAGTCCAATCATTCTGGAAAATAATAAGGAACTAGAAATCCAAACTAACTAAAATGCAAAGTTTTTAAAGCCTTTGAATTATCAATAAAACTACTAATTGTATAACCAAAACACTTTTTTAAAGCACCCTGAATGCCATGTCTGTATGTGTGTGTGTGTGTGTGTGTGTCTTTATACACAAAGAAATGAAAATTAAATCAGTTGGGAAAGTTGAACAATTTATTATACCTGGTACAGTGTGCCAAAAGATTGAATTTGTGTCAAAGTTTGAATAAAATTCAATTAAGTATTGGTCTGTTTTGTCTCTTTATAAATGGAGAAGTGCACTTGAAAGCTTCAAATTTTCAATTAGAAAAACAATAGTGTTTGGATATTTATACTGAAAGATATAGAAAGATCAAGGTTTAAACATTGACACTAAGAATTAGATATATTTTTCCTGGCTAGGAGAGGAACCAAATAGGGTCAATGAATGTGATGGAACTTATTATTAATAATGTTTCATAAACTTCCCCAAACATAACAACAAACTGGATCTTGAGTTTTTCCTTCCTTTGTTTGTCCTTGGGTAAAAAATGAGTCAAAGAATAATAATGGGATAAGACTGAATGGCCAGGACACATAGCCTAATTGATTCTTTCTTACTTCCTCCATACCTGGTTATGGAGAGCTCCTCTGTAGGGTTTAAGAGTTAAGTTCATCAAGAATAAGGGAATGGTAGGGGGAAAACATGTGACTAGGCCCAGTCAACAATAATCACATTCCAAAAATGGTGGTTACAGTAGTAAGTTGTCGTTTCTTGCTTTGTTTTTCCACCTTTACCTTCACTTGCTACCTCAAATCTATACTCAGACAAACACAGAAGACAACAAGGAGTTAACTTGAAAAGATTAGACTGGAATTAGAAGGCCTGGTATCATCTTGCCTTTGAAACAATGGATTCATGACTATAGCACAAGTCACTTAATATTTTAGTGTCCACAGGCAACTCTAAGCTTTTGATTTACAAAGGACCTTATCTTCAGCTGTAAAGAAGTTTCTCATCCCTCAGCACCCAGTATTGTATATAGGAAGTGCTTAAAGTACGTTTACTAAATAGAATTTTTAAAGTTTTCATATAATTTCACAAATATCAAATTTGAAACTCCAAACAATACTCTGTGGCAGTTAACACAAGTAGTTCTCCTACTTCACAGGCAAGAATCCTAATCAATGATTTTGTTTTTGAAAAGTTATTGAAATATATTTGTTTTCAAATAATTTTAATTTCCAAATATGCCAGTCTCCATTTCCTTACCTAGGAATCCAACCTTTGTAGCAAAGAATAAAATGAGAAAGAAGGGAAAATAAATCAATTCAACAAAACTAACCAATGCAGCAACTTAGTCTGATAGTATATAAAGCACTCTACAGCCATGAGTTCCCACTCTGCAATGCAGAATAGTAAGTGCTCTTTTCTTCATTTTTTTTCCCATTCTGGTAAATTTCACAAAAAAAAATTAGTTAAGTTAATCAGTACTATCTAGATGAAGTACTTTAATTTATTTCATAAATGTGGTCTAAAATTTATCAAATTGTTGCCAAACTAAGACTAAAAGTAGGGAGAATAAAAGTGTGCACAAGAAATTATACCACAAAAAATTGAAAAAAAAAGAAAATATCATAAAAAAATGACTTTGAAGACACTTGCAGTGGAAATTTTTATCTCCATGGTTCTATAAAACCAAGACTCATATATAAGAATGACTTCCAAGTATAGCCAGTGATTCATCCTTTACCAATGAAGTTTGCACCAGAGGGAACTAGATTCTTTTGCTCATTAAAAACTTATATTAATTTAACTAAGCTAAATGCATATTAAGATGTTTACAATTGCTTTTTTATAAATAATGTAGTACTTAGAAATTGCCAGCAAATCAGTGCAATTTCCTTTGCTAATGTTTGCCATGTTAACTGGCATTTAACATTTTGTAAGATATCTAAATTTATTCAATCTAGACATATGATTCTTTTTCTGGAAAATTATATTCTTCTAGCTTGTTTCAAACTTCACTTAAATTTGGTTTTTATTTATGGCTCCTCAAAGATTTCATAATTCATAATTTGATAGTTTATATAACCTTTTCATCACCAACAAGTGTTATTTTTAAAAAGACCAAAATTATATTGTACTGAATTGGTATCTGAAAGGATAAACTGTAAGTACCTAAGGCAGTCACTATTTTTTAGAAATTTTTATGTATTAAAGTAGCACATGTAGTTGATCTCAAGACATTCTAACTAATATGAATCTATTTTCAGTTTCCAGTTGCTTACTTTCATACTACTAAAATGTATTCTCATATTAATTCTTTAAAAGTATTTATCTTGACTATATTTTTGAGAACAGAAAAATATCTTCTAATACTTTCTCAAGCTACACAGATGTGGGCCAATAAAACATAGTTGATTCAATTTATTTCCATATCATAAAGACTGTTGAAATCAATGCATTCTGTTTTGAATAATACAACTCTACCATATTTTATAGTCCCAGTATATTGATTTAAAATAGCCCTATCTTGAAATAACAGTAGAACTGTTTGTATGCAGGGAGGCAGAAGGATCTTTTTTAGTCTTCCAGAATGGTTTCTAAACTTTACTGCCAAGCAAAGCAAAGCTATCAGTAAACTTTCTAGACTTTTTTAAATTATTGCCCAGGGTCACATAACTAGTATCTGTGAGTGAATTTGAACTTAGGACTTACTGATTCAAAGTCCAAGATTCTAACAATTATATCATTTAACTACCTTTCATTCTTAAATTAATTCCATGATTTTTTTGGTTTGTTTTTGTTTTTGAAGGGAAATGGGGTTAAGTGACTTGCCCAAGATCATACAGCTAGGTAATTATTACATGTACCTGAGGCTGGATTTGAACTTCAGTCCTATGGACTCCAGGACCAGTGCTCTATTCACTGCTCTATCTAGCTGCCCCTGAATTTAGTGATGTTTAGTTTCTAGAAAGTGAGGACCCAAAGACCCAAGGACCTGAGTTCAAATCCATGTTCAGACCCTTGATACTTTACTGGTTGTGCAACCCTGGGCAAGTCACTTAACCCCATTTTCTCACAAAATATAAAATAAATAAAGTAACCAAGTTTGAATATTTCATATATATAATATATATTATTATAGTATTATATATTATATACATTTTAAAGACGTTTAGTTAATTCAAGTTTAAGATTTTTCATTTAATGTGTAAACTTATACTCACTTCCTGAGATCAGGAACTGTTTTGGGATCTTTTGATGTATCCTCAACACTGAACAAAATTTCCAGCTCATAGTATGGACTTAAACATTTGATTGACTTGATTTAATGAGTCATTTAGTATCTTTGAACCCTAGTTGCCTTTTCTTACAATTGCTATCTTACAGATGTGTCAAAAGTAGACTATCTTCTGGTCCTTCCTGATGTATATGCTCTGTATTTGGAATTGCTATAATGTTTTTCTGAAACAGATTTAATCATTGTTTCCAAGTGTTTGAAGTGAAGTTATGTTAAAGAGGTTCAGATCTGTTTCATTTGACCTCAAAAGCAGAAGGAGCTAATGTCTTATTACTCATTTTCTTATGAACTCTTCTAACTTTCAGTGTTTTATGTCCTAAACTAGAAAAGGCAAATAAAAAAGGATGAAATTTCGCTTAAAAATATATAAAAAGGATGGTACCAGATTACATGCAGCAGCAAAGTTCCTTTGAGTAAGAACATGTGAATTCTATTTTTATTTTTAAGAGTATTTCTAATTTTTTTTAAAATAGAGCTAGTTTTAGAATTTTTCTTACAGAGTTTAGTTCAAAAGCAGTTTAAGACCAAAGATCATGTCTTTATTTTAATTTCTCATAGCTAAAACTGATTCATGCTAAATTTATCTTCAATGTAAAACTCATTTGATTTAAAATTCTATTTATCTGATCCAATAAAATGCAGAAGTAACTATTAAAATCCATGTTTCAGAAACTCCTTTCTGGTTTTATATTGATGGATGTTTTTTTAGGGAACATGTCTAAAATTATGTTTCTATATATCATTCTCCATGTAGAATGCCTCTCAAGTAATATAAGAACATGAATTAGGACTAGAACCAATCATAAATGGCTGATAAAAATGAATCTTTTAGAACTAATTAAGCATTGAGGGTATATAAACATACATATTATATAAATATACATGTACACATTTGTACATGTATACAGACACGAGGAGCAGCTAAGTGACATAGTGGATAGAGTTCTGGGTTTGGAGTCAGGAAGACTCACATTCATGAGATAAAATCTCTCCTCTGACACTTAGTAGCTGTGTTAGCTTAACCAAGTCACTTAACCCTGCTTGCTTCCATTTCCTCAACATTCAAATTAGTCAGAGAAGGAAATGACAGTCTTTGCCAGGAAAATCCCAAATGGAGACAGAAAGAATTGAACAAGATTGAAAATGGCTGAAGAGCAAAAACGTTTGTGTGTGTGTGTGTGTGTGTGTGTGTGTGTGTGTGTGTGTGTGACATGTGTATATATCTATATGTGGAAAGGTTTTTTTTTGTCAAACATAAAATGCCAAATCCAAAGAAAACATATACATCAAAACCAATAAACTGACTAAATAAATTTCATTTTCTTTCCAATGAGCCCCATCTATCAATGTAATTCTCCAGTCTACACTCTCATTAAAACTAATTCACTTTGGATAACCATGTGGATTGATATACATATGATCTTATTCCCACCAAGGAATCCAACATGTGCAGGGGTAAGAAATACTTAGCCAGCTAATTTACATAGAGTCCACTGATGGAATTTCATATTGTTTTTTTCTCCATTTTTCATACATCTAAACTCTGGATCATCCATACCCACCAACTTCTTTTTGATTCCCTCTTTATGTTCATGTTATTTGTTAAAACCTTCAAGTTCTTGTCAAGGAGAAAATAAATTATAGTATCAAGAATTGCTAGAGTTGGAAGAATCAATTTTTATACTCAAATCTTGTTAGAGTTTGGTTTGGCCAAAAGAGAAGTTAATATATAGATTGTACAAAATATCAGTTTAATCTATTAATTTCGATATGTTATTTGAATCCTAATAGCCATGGAAAATGTTTTTTTAATTATGAATTCCTACAGCTTTTTACCTTGACTCCAGAAATCAAAATCCAAAGAGAAACTTTAAACTTATTATAATTGGTTAATAAAGGTTCAAGATTTTCTAAGATGAAGAACAGGTTATATTGTTTGGAAACTAGGAATGATTAATTAAAACACCCAGTATAAAAAAAGAAAGAGATACCATGATATAGTAAATAAAATACTGATTTTGGAGTCAGGAAGACCTAAGCCCTCCTACTAATGCTACCTAGATATGTGATCCTGGACAAGTCAGAAATTCAGAGAATTAGGTATTTAAGATAGAAAGGAATTTAGGAATCATTGTCTAACTTCACACATTTTTCAGTTAAGGAAAGTGAAGTTTAGATAGAGTAAACAAGTTGTGAAAGGTCATATACATAAGTTGCAGAGAGCATTTGAACAGTTCTATTGACCTATATGTGTCTGAAGAAACCTAAGACTTAGCAATTACATTGTAAACAGATTACTTTCACTGTTAGTGGAAGAGATTACAACATTGAGAGTTCCCCATGTGCACAAAATCACAGATTCTTTATGTAATAACAACCAAAGTTATTTGAGTTCTATTACAAACCATCCCTGTCAGTGATAGAATGCTAGAAGGGATTTGATTTAGTCAGGTGCTGCTTATTTCATATGCTCTAAGGCAGAAATAATAGAAAATTTTTTTTACTAATTAAAGTATAAATTTTATTCATTGTCTATAACCAGCAGAATCATTTTAACTTTGCCCCCTTATCCTGATGATTTCTCTGTCTTCCATATTATTGTTTTTATTTTTTTAGAAATCTTTGTTTATTTAATTATTTTTTCATCCATGAGCACACATATATTTTTAAGCTACAAAATTTCCTTCTACTCTCCCTTCCCACCCCAATCCCCTCAGCGGCAAGAAAAATCAGGTTAGTATGGTGCAGACATATTTTTGATAAACATGTTTATAGATTAGTCATATTCAATATGAGGAATTAGGATTAAAGAAAATAAATAAATAAGAGGCAATTTTTATAAACTGTTCATCAGATTCTGAAGGGTTGTTTTTTGTTTTGCTTTGTTTTTCTTCCTCTGTATGGGGATAACAGGTCCATAGCCAGTCTAATACAGTTGTCTTAGCTCTTTGAACTGCTGAGAAGCAGCAAATGCCTTTATGTAATAATCAAATAATCTGAATATTGACACTTGGCTATCAATATGTCTTCTAAGCAATGTATACATATGTGTGTATGTGTGTGTGTGTAATGAACAATTATTTGTTTTAAAAAGTGTAAAAATAAGATATTACTCAAAAACATTCAAAACCATCATTTCCTAGTTTAAAAAATGCTATCTTAAAGTCTAATAACAAAGGGAAGGAAGGGAAAAAATGAAGAAAGGAGGGGAGGCAAGGAAAGGGAAGTTAGAGTTCAAAAGTGTTCATAAAAAGATCAATTCTGTCTCACTTACTGAATTTAATTTATTACTTTAAAAACAATATAAACAAGTTACTTTCAAAAGCAAAAATTCTTTTTGTTTTTTAAATATTGAAATATTTTCATTATTTAAAAAAACAAAGAAAAAATAATCCAGAAGGAAGTAATGCCTGAAGGAAACATTCAGGGTTTCAATTTTTCAGGACTCCCTAGCTGAAAGAAAGCCGTCTGAATTTCTTGTCGAAGCTGAGCAACACACAGGTAGAGCCTGGTCACCAGGCATTGAGCAATGGTCTTCTGCTCTAGGAAGACATCCAGGTGTCTTCCAGCAAAGCGTATTTAGAGTAGTTCATTCTATACTGAACATAGGATTACTTGCTTTTTATAAAATAAAGGATGAAAGGGCCAAGTGCTAATGACAAGTCAGCTGCGTCCTTTCTGAATGTAAGTCAGATCCTTTGTTGGATGTAAAAAAGTGCAATGGAATAAGTATTCATATTTCAAATGTACAAAGAAAGACAGAACAATAATAATATTCAAAAATTGAGTAGAATTTTTTAGTTATGAATCTATGATTTTTAATTAATGAAATATTTATTTTGTACAATACACAAGGAAAAGCACCCAAGATAAAACTGCGTGTGTTACAAGCAAAGAGTGATTATAATTATTGAACAAGAAAGGAGTACCAGAAGCAGGAAACTTGGTCCTTATCCATTTTGTTTTTTAGGTTTTTACAAGGCAAATGGGGTTAAGTGGCTTGCCCAAGGCCATACAGCTGGGTAATTATTAAGTGTCTGAGGTCTGATTTGAATCCAGGCACCTAGCTGCCCCCTCCTTATCCATTTCTAAACATTGGACTAGACCTTGGCCAAGTTATTTTTATTGTGTTTCAGTTCATGATAAAAAGGGGTGAGCTAAAAAATCTTTTAACACCTGCTTCAGAGTTGAATTCTGATTCTATCATCTGTATGCTCTCCAAATCATACCCTGATTTGACCATCATAATTTTACTGTCAGAAAAGTACGTAGATCATGCTTTTTAAAGCTTGATTTATTAATTTTAACATAGCCAAAATTATCTATCTGTTTTACATTTTGTAATGCTTTATTTTCTTTGGTACTAATTTCTCCCTTATCCACAGATCTGATAAACTCTTCCTTTTATGCAAAATCCCATTTTGATCTTATCTTGGTATATGGTGTGAGATATTATTCTATACCTTATTTCTGCCATGTTGTCTTCTTGTGCAAAAATAATACAAAATATTTTACAGACTTAATATATATATATATATATATATATATATATATCTTATATTTGATTGCTTATCATCTTAGGGAAGGACAATGGAGGAAGATATAGAATTTGGAACTTAAAACTTTTAAAAAATGATAAAAATTGTTTTAACATATAATTGGGGAAAAAACAGAAAATAGTGAATCAGAAGCTCATGATTCAGTGTCAGTGGTAGCTGCCAATAGAACTCTTACTTTCTTCAAACCTTTTTTTTCTGCCAAGGGCTATATATATATATATATATATATATGTATATATATACATATATATATATAATATTATTCAAATTATCAACTTACAAATTTGGTGAAATATTTAATTTATTCACCACTAAAAACTCCTAGATTTATTGAATTTCAAGTCTTGCCTGCCGTTGCTGTGGCAGGGCAAAACCAAATGATTTTGTGGGCCTTATATGGCCTGCAGACCAGACATCCTGACTCCTGATTTAAACATTTATAGTTCTTAAAGGCTTCAGTCCATTTTACTTCTTAGTGTAGGTGAATCATTTGGCACACTTTTCTTTTTTTGCTTCCTCTCTCCTTTTTATTTTGTCTCCATTATGAAAAAGACAACACTGAGGATATTTATAATGGAAAAAAGACATGAGTCAGTTTTGTGGGAAGAATAATAAACAGAAAGCTCAAGTGTAAGCATATTATGTACTAAGGTATTCAAAGAATAGGAAGTCACCAATGTACTGAGTAAATGACCTATGGAAGATTTGTAGTAAATTATGGACAAGAATTGTATGAGATAAGAACATGTAGATTAATTATTTAATTCAACCAGTAACACAATGTGTTTAAGCAAGCGTGTGCTGGTAAAGGATTAACAATCAGATCTCTAAGGGGAGAAAAGTACATAGGACATTCTGTAAGTTTGATCCATATTAGCAATATTTTTCTCTATCTTCTTTTTTTTTAAGATTTTTTGCAAGGCAAATGGGGTTAAGTGGCTTGCCTAAGGCCACACAGCTAGGTAATTATTAAGTGTCTGAGGCCGAATTTGAACCCAGGTACTCCTGACACCAGGGCCAGTGCTCTGTCCACTGAACCACCTAGCCGCCCCTCTATCTTCTTTTTTTGCACCTGCACAATCAACAAAATAATCAATCAAGTCCTCAATTGTAGTGTTTGCTGATTTCCAAGATACAAAAGTTTATACTGAAAATTTAACAATTGGTTACTGATCAACTCTAACACACATCACTGCCTTTATAGCTAAAGTAATAATCACAAAATAATAAGAGTAATAACATCACAAGAGATCTTAGGTGAGAGTGGAAATAAAAAAAATTGGGGAAACAAATTAGGGAGGGCGGGAAAAAAGTTTGTTCTCTCCCTTCTGACCCTTGGAGATCTCATTTATTTGTTTTATTGTCAGATGATTTTTTTTTCAGTTTTTGCTAGGCAATGGGGTTAAGTGGGGTTCAAGTCCACACAGCTAGGTAATTATTAAATGTATGAGGTCAGATTTGAATTCAGGTACTCCTGACTCTAGGGCCAGTGCTCTATCCACTGCACCACCTAGCCTCCCCAGATGATGTTTAATATACACAGTCCCATAGACAAGGAGGAGGGAAACTTTGGTTGCTGCACAGTGATACTTCCTTTTCTCAGTTTTTCAAACTTTTATTATATATTGGGTGAACCTCTTTCCCCCCTAGAATTTAAAATTTAAGAAGGTTGAAATCTTTGCTGTTGGAGAAAACCACATTTCTATTAAGATCACAGTTACACCAAAATATTAGAATATTATGTACATATAAATATTGAATTTTCATTTTTGGATATTTAAATATATGCATATTTATGTAAATATACACATGCATTAGAAACTTGTCTGCATCATGTGCACATGTTTTGTTGTGGCTTATTTTTTTATTGCTGCTTATTGATTTTATGCCCCAAGAACACATTAGATGCTTCCTTGTAACAAAAGAAAATAGCTTGGCAAAATCAATTCATATAGCAATGATATCTGACACTAGATTGAACATTCATTGCCCATATTTTTTTACATTCATTGCCTAATTAGAGAGAGAGAGAGAAGGAACATGCACTTCATTCTCAAATAAAATTCAGTATTTTATGAGATATATTTCATCTGAATTATAAGGAAAATTCATTGCTTTTGTGCTCTAAGAAAAACTATTTTCGTTTGAATATAAAGTTAAATCACATTATTCTAATGAAGAGAAATGCAAATTAAACAATTACCTATTAAAGGTAATCAGTCTAAATAAAGTTCAGGTTTGAAAAAAATACGGGTTTCTTTTTTTTCCACAAGATTGTTGATTGTATTATTCAGGTAATTGCTATACTTACCCATTTTATTTTGCCTAAAGAAATATCTTCTTTGTCTTTTATATAAACCAGAGAGGTGTAAGAGTACATGATACTGACTTAGAAATTAAAAGAATATATGTAATAATAAAAGTTCACTGAATGTGAAATCAAAATAGACAAGTTAGATTTTGATCCTGCTTCTGACATTCACTAGCTATGTGACCCCTGAGTAAGTCACTTAACTTTTCTGGATCTTAGTTTCCACATCCAAAATTGGGGATGAAAATGTTATATCTGCCTCAGGAATATTGACTTCAGACTAGATAAGGCATGGAAAATACTTTGCAAATTTTAAATCATTATAAAAGTATCTGGCATTACTTAAATTTTTATTATAAATATTCTTAACATGATACATTATTTCATGCAAAAATTCCTTGAATCTTTTATATTTACCACTTGTGTATATTGATGTAGATGTATAGATATATAACATCCATTCACATATTATTTGGTTTAATAAATGTAATAAGTTTGTTACCCACTGTGTATATCAGTATTTAAGCTTTGTTTTACTTTAATTCATACTGTGATATGCAAAATTCTTAAATATGGAAATATATAATTCCAAGAAAAATTAGACTTATCAATATCTCAGAGCATCTAAGTTCAGAATGGATACATGACTTAAATATGAAAGACCACATCATAAAAAATAGAACAGAGGAAGAACATTCTCTTCAAAACTGTATAGAAGAACTATTGTCCACATAATGAATAAAGAGAATTACAGGAGATAAAATTGATCATTTTGATTACATTTTCTTATAAATAAAAATAATGCATATAGAATTAATCCAAGATAATGACAATGTTTGCAATATAGAGGGAACTAATAAAATATGTAAGATTATGAGTCATTCCTCAAAAAATAATCAACAGAGATATTTTTAAATGCTACATTATAACAATAATGGAAAATGAAATTAAAGTAACTCTCATTATACTTCACACCTATGACTTTGACAAAGAAAAATAAGTACACAGAAATCAAAGAAGCATTAAAAGGGGTACAGATAAGCAAGAAAATACTGCCACTAGGTTGAATTTAATAATTATTTAAAGGAACACATATAACTGTAATCTTCACTTTGCAGTGTTTTTTATATTATAGTAATGTTTATCTTTATGATTTTCTAGTTCATAATCAAATAAAATTAATCTCTTGACTAATCTGGATTAAGATTTTTAATTTATAGTCTTAGGGAGAGTCTTAGAGACAGGAAGAAGTTTAATGACTTGCCCATAGAATAACAGCTCAATGTCAGAGAGCAGAGCTGGGACAGAGTTGAAAACCTACCTATCTTCCTTATGAGAAAACTACCCTACTATCCACTCTGAGACCCTGGCTCTCATTACCTAGAGACAGATTTAAAACACACACACACACACACACACACACACACACACACATATATATATATACACATACATATATATATATATATATAAAATCATAATTTTCAAAGGAAGGATTAAACATTTGCTTCTGAATTATGACAAGGAATACTTAAAGGGTTTCTAAGGAGTTTTTAAGACCCCGGTTCTTTGAACCTTTTTTCCCTTTGGCATTGTCTGCTGGTATAACTAGCATTAGGGAGCTAGGCACCACAGAGACCAAGTCCTAGAGTTTGAGTCAAGAAGACCTGGTCTTATGGTCCACATCATATGGTTGTTAGTTTTGTTTCCCCAGCACTTGACTTCTCGCAGTCTCAGTTTCTTCAGCTATTAATTGGGAATAATAAAAGCACCTCTCAGGATATATTATATAAATGTTAGCACCTATTATTATTATTAATTCTAAAATTGATTTGCTCCTTTTCTGAGTCAGAAGCACTCAAAGAAATCATAATATAATATGTAATGAATATTCCAAATCAGATATCTTTTCATTTTTCTGGGAGTATGGCCTATTCTAATTGTTGAAGGTTTTAATTCTTATTTCAATTATATGGAGAAACAAGATGAAGTCTCCCCATTAAAACTAATAATTGTTCCTTTGCCATTTAGCACATCATTATTTTAAGAAGACTTTCACAAGTATATTTTCTTTTCATTCTTGAAGTAGACTCATAAAAGAGTTTGAACTTATTTTATTACACTCAGGTGAGGTGAAAAAACTAAAGCATGGAAAGCTTTGAGTCACTTGTCTACATTGATTTGGCTTGTTAAACATGTCTCCTAAATCTCATTTTGTATCCTTTTTACTATCTATATTTCTCTCTCTTTTTCTTATTTGTCAGCATCATATACTCCCTTTTATATGAATCTACAGGTAATGTTAGAATAAGTAACTTCAAATAGTGTATTTTCTGTATAGATCTTTTGCAGTTTAAAGTCTCCCCCCAAAAGTCAGATTAATAACATATCTAAAGGAGATAGAAAATGCAAGTCATGGAATAATGGATAACTAATAAATAATTCAGTCAAAATCATCCTTTTCCCTTCTGTGTACAATACTGTCTGCATCTTTTTCTCTTCAGTTCCAAGCTTCAAAGCAAAGCTTGGACTTTAAGGACTGTTTGGTGCAGATGCCATTTGGGGTTTTCTGTTTCAATATAATCTGTGATCATGGTAGCTATTCTAGCAGGTGACCTTTCAAATACCACAAAGCCTGGTGTGTTTTTTTTATTTTAACCCATTCTGTATTTATTAGTATCCTACAACTTCATTAATTTCTGCATTCATTTGTAGCAACAATTAATTTCAATAAAGATGAAATAGCTATTTGGGAAATTTGCTCTATTTAAATTCCTTCTTCTCATAAAAGTGTGTTAAATTCCTTGAGGGGAAAAGACTATTTCTTTTCTTCCTTTGTATCCCCAATACACAGTGCCTAGAACATAATCAGATGCTGAAATTTTTCTTGTTGATATGCATGTGTAAATCTTTAGTATGTGTGTGTATATATATATATATATATATACATATTCCCATTATATATATCTTTTCAAATTATGAATAAATGCATGTATAAAATATCTTTTCAAATTATATATGATTATTTGTATGTACATATGTGTATGGATGGATGGATGTGTGTGTGTGTGTGTGTGTATAAAATGCAGTATTATAAGATGATAGTGCTGTTTTTGTCTTCTTAGTTTATTAGAAACCTTTGGGGAAACTGTTCTTCCAAATCAAACTCAGAAAACAAAAAGTAACACCACTTTTTATAAACCTGAAAGACCTAATTACCCAGTCCCTGAATTATCAGAGATATCTTTGTCATGGCTCCTTCTGCCACTATACCTGATTGCTCTGATAGTTGCCTGTTATTCATCTTTTTTCATGCATGAATGACCATGAATAATTGAGAATTATTAGTATCTCTGTGTCTACAACATTTCTAATTATTTGTGATATTTCTTCCCTTTGTCCTCAGTGTAAGAAGATTTATTTCAGTGACAATGGAACTCCTTCCTATTCAGTAAGCAAATAGTATCTACATATCTGCAATGGGTTAGACATAAATGCTAAGATTTGTTAACAAAAGCAAATCAGAACCGTGGCAAAAGGTGGAACAGGCAAGAACAAGCAGAAAGGAAAAGTGAGGCATTGCTAAGGATCAGCAAAGGGACAAAGAGGGCTGAGCAACCAAGGTTTTGTCTCAAGGTATTAGAATTTAGAGTTCTCAGGAAGTTTTCGTAACATTTTCCCAGCATAAAATCAACGAAGTAGATCATCAAGTATTCAAGAACAATTAGACAAATTAGGAAGCTGGACAATAGATTGTTGGCTCACCCAGAGGCCGAACTCAATTGAGAATGTCTCTATTATAATAGAACTTGGATGAAGATCTCAGACCATGTTTTGAGATGCTTACCCTGATGAAAAACTTGCTCATTGTGTTTTTGACTTCAAAGTCTTTAAATGCCCAAGATGCAAATATATAGGGATATGATCACCAAAAATTAAATCCCCATAGAATTTCATGAACCTGATTTCTCACTTGAGTAATAGATCTCTATTGGAGACACTGGAATCATGAGACATGCTCCATGAATCTGCATAGCATAAACACAGTCCCAAACAATGTGCAATGTCTCTGCCAAGAGAGTAAAATCCAGGCACCTGACTCTCATTATATTGATTCAGTGCAACTGAATGGAAAAGCTGTCACACCTTTAAATGAACATTTAACCATATGCCATGATCCATTTATATGCAGATCTTGCTCAGTTATATACATCAGCACCAGAAAAACTTTTGGGATACCACCTAGCCAGCCAAATTTTTGTGGAGAGAACCCAATAAAGTCAGAAAGAACCTTAAAATTGTCTTAGTTTTAAACAACAAAACAAATACAAGCAAGGCCTTTTAATATATTTGGCATTTAGGACATAATCAAGCAGCTAAAGAGAACCCTGCAAATGTACAGATTGAAAAATGATTTCTTCTCAATCAATATATATATGTGTATATATATATATATATATATATATATATATATATTAATAAATTCTGTGGAGCATATTGCACATTGCACAGGGTGGCGGAAGGCCATATCTGGGTAATGTTTGCTTTGGTCTACTTCTATGGGTACATTTGTTATGGAGCAAAAATGTCTAGAAAGAAAAGGATTATGCTAATGGTTTCTTGGAGAGGAAAAAATTAACATAGTTTTCTTTCCTGCTTTCCTATATTTGAGAAATATAACTATGCAAAAAAGAATGACCTTGTCTATGAAAATCTAACTATTCTCAGCCTTCCTTAACAAATTTAAATGACAGCCATGAAAGTCAAATTTTAAGCAAGCATTTGTTAACTACCCTAGGCAAATATATCACCTAATATTGTTTATATTTTCTGTCAAAATTGGCTTGGCTGTTGTTGGGGGTTGGGATTAAATTGTTATTTATATTTTCAAGAACTCTTCTGAGAATCTTCAACCCAGAAATCATTTGTAGACATGGAATGTAATTAAGGGGTAGCTCCAAGGATCACACCAAGAATCAATGTTGCATTCTTCATTTGACTTGTTCTTTAATTCAGTGAAAATTTATTTATTTTTTATTCCCACCTCATTTATTTTATAATATTCCATCTCTATATAAATTGATACAGTAATTGTCCTTTTCAGTATTAGAAAGTAGATAAGTATTGCTGGTATTTTCTTAGCCAGTGACCATTTTGTGATTTAATTTGATTCAATATATGTATTAAATACCTTGAAGATTAAATACCTCTGCTGAACAGTAAGGATACCAGATGAAAAATGACAGTCTGCTCTTACAGATCTTGTATTCTTCTAGGATGAGTATGGAAGCCATAAAATAGATAAAATTAAAAAAATAAATTGTGAAGGATACAAAAGAAAAATCTAGACAAAATAGTCAAAGAAAAAAATGAAGAAGAGAACTTCCTTGACTACAACTAATTAGATTTCCTAGGAGGAAATGGTATTTGATAGTAGTAAGAAGAGAATTCTTTAATAAGCATTCTGTATAGAACCAAGTAAAGACTAGCAAGCTAGTAGACCAGTTTGCCTGACACAAGCATATATGAAGGAGATAAATAAGGTTGAAAAGAAAACTTGGGAGGTGATCATGAAAACTCTTAATTCTGCATTAAATAATATATATCTTAATAAGAAATATGAAATTACAGAAGTTTTTTAATCAAGGAACTAAGAAAAGCTTTAGGGACATCATTTTGGAAACTACAAATACAAACTGCAGAAGAGAGAGATTCTGTTGAAAGGAAAAGTCATTAGGAGAATAAGATAATGGTTCAGGTAAAAAGTAAGGAAGTCCTACATTACAGTGAGGGTCATATGGGTAGAGGGAAAAGAATAAATGGAAGAATTATTTCAAAAGAAGAATAGGCTGGACTTGACAAGTCCAGACACACACACACACACACACACACACACACACACACACAGACACACACACACACACACACACACACACACACACACACACAAACACGTATCTATTGGATATAGTAGGTGAGAGAGGAAGAAAAGTCATTAAGATGAATTTTATTAACATTTTTCTAGATTTTCATAAGATTTTAAAATCATTATTATTGAGTTATTTAGTTCATTACTAAGGCTAATTAGTATTTTGACCAGAAAACCATTATCTTTAGATTTCTGAGTTAGGTTTTCCTTACTGAAAAGAGCAAGTATAATAGATAAATATTTCCTTAACTCAAAAACACTATTATTTGTTTAGATTTTCCTGTATATTTTCTATGCATGAAGTTAAAATTAATTTCTTTTATTTCAGTTGCTAAAACATCATCACAATGTGTTTTTTTTTAATAATTGAAGAAAAATTAACCAGGTCTTGAGAAGTACCATGGCATAGTGGACAGAGAGATATCTGGGTTCAGATCCTGCCTTTTACTCCTACTTACTGACTGTAGATAAATATATTACAATCTCAGTAATCCCAGTCAACTCTCTATGACTACATGTCACAGAAAAGTTTCAATTGTGGGAGTTACTCCCAAGAATAAAATCAAATATGGATCCTGTTCTTAATCTACTCCTCTGGGCAGCAACCTATAAAAAGAGGCACAATTCATTTTTTTAGATATTGTCTCTTTGAAGACAAAATTATTTAAGTGGTTTGCCAGGTGAATTAATTTCCTTAAGTTTGTGACCTCCAATGTAACATAAAGCAAAGAGTCTGATATGCATTCAAGAATTACCTATGATGATGACAACAGATTATCTGAGTCTGAAAATTTATTTTAATAATCCTTCCAAATTATATTTGATTTTCATTTGTTCTGCTCTCAGAAGATAACATATTGTTTATCAGATTACTCTGTAGTTACTGTGAATAGTAGAATTCCAAATTACTAATCCCTTTTCTTGTGTTATGTTGGGTACTCTATAAACAAATCTCAAGCTATTGTTAAAGTACTATTGCCACTATTGTCTTATGCAGATCCCCACTTCTAACTACACTAATCACTTTACCTTTCCTGAGACTTGTCTTAAAATTTCCCAACTCCCTGATTTTATTCATTTCCTCCTGCTAAGGAGGGGAAAAAAAGAGTAATAGACTGACAAAGAGGGGAAATATCAAGGGTTTATGCAGCTAGTTTGAAGAACAGGGAAAAGAAAACTGATGAGAACTCCTATTTATGTGAAGTAAAGGAAAAGAGCACAGATTGATTTTTGGGAAAGAAGAAACAATCAGAAGAGCTGACAGCCAGAGGTAGAAGGCAGCATATAGAGTAGAAACAGGCTCAAAATCGTAAGGACAGAGAAAAGGTAAACAATACTTAGAGTCAAGATTTCCAACATATGTGGCTAGGAGAATAGCAAAATTTAGAGGTTGGCAACTAGTTTTAATTTCTCATTCATCTGGGCAGTTTATATTTAGGTTTTTTTTCCTGTTTTTTTCTCTTTTACAGTTTTAGAATTTAGAGAATTTTATTGCTTACTTAGTTAATTGATCAGAAGCAAGTCATTTAACTTGTTTACAAGATTTTTTCAACTAAGTCATAGATGACTGAAATATAAATTAGTAATCATTGTTCCTCATGCTGACAAAAATCATGGCTGCTTTCTGCATCAGTTATGAGGGAAAAAATCCGTTATTTCTTTGATTTAGATTATATATAAATTATATAATTAGTGGACCAGTATTGCCCTATCATAAGAATTAGACATTGTCTCAAACATTCTCTTTAATTGTAGACCTGAATCAAAAGCATACATTATTTTTTTTACAGTTGAAAAGAAGAAAAAGTGGAATATAGATCATATCAGTGGTTCTTTATCTTATACTAGTTTACATCAGCCCTCTAAATTTTATAAAGAGCCACAAGTAATTCATGAAATGACTTCATAGTACCCTTTACTACTAATGTTATTTATTGGAGTTCTATCTCTCTGCTTGGCCTTTTTATTGAAAAGACATGTATCTTCATTAGCCTTACAATTCAACAATAGCATCAGTTTTATTGGTGGGCATAAAACACTTTGTCATTACTAAGAAAAATGAGGTAAAATTAAGGTAAAGTAAGTTTTCCCAGAAGTGGTTTTGCAGTACGGTGCAGTGAATAGAGAGCCAGCCTCAAAGACAGAGGGAATGGGTTCAAGTCCCAGTTCTAATACATATTGTCATTGTGATCTTAGTCAAGTCATTTGATCTTATAATCAAAGAAACTTTGTAATGTTAAAAATTGTAGAAGAGATACTGGACAGTCTTGGTAAATGGAATTTCTTTATGCAATTAAATTATGAGTTCATTATCTATCCCTTTAGTTACTTTATTTTTAATATCCAAAAGCCTCATAACAAATTTCAAGCAGTTTTCTAGAGAATAATTATTCTTGTGGAAATTCCTTCTCTGCATATTGTTCCATCTCTGCTAAAAAAAAGAGGGGTGGGGGTGGACTGAACTAAGTTTACTGGCAAAGAATACAAGTCAGCTATTCTAGTTTATATTTATTTGATTAAAGGAAAAGTGCATGTCATATCATTTTACATTTAGTACTTTCATGGGCCCCCAATATAATGCTAGTCAAATTCAGTGACACCAAAAACATGCTCAGATTACCAGAGCTTTAGGTAAGAAATGGAAGAAGGAAGGAAAAGTTGAAATAATAAGAAAGGGACAGAATAAAAAATGCAAAATAAGAACAAAAAGGAATCAAAATCTTAGTTGGATGGAATGGGTGACTTTGTGACTATGGACTATGCGTATGGACTATATCTGTTTCTTGAGATTTCAGATAGAAAATTAGTTCCAAAAAACTCCTGACAAGTAATCAAACTTTTTCTTCCTCAGTACTATGAGATATATAATTATTGTTCTAAGGGAGGAATACACTCTTATTGAGATCATAGTATGACAGCTAGGTGATGCAGTGGTTAAAATTTGGCTTGCAAACAGAAAGATTCATCTGCATGAGTTCAAATTTGGCCTCAGACACCAACTATCTGTATGACCCTGGTAGGACTCTTTCCTTACCAGTTTTTTCAAAAATTTCATATATGTATATATATATATATATATATATATATATATATATATATATATATATATATATATATATATATATATACTGAGTTACATTATTAGATAAGATAGCTTCTCTAATATTAATCAGGCTATGGGTGGGATGATCCTGATAATGCATGTAAGAATGATGACTTACACAGCATATACTTCACCATAATAAGCATAATTGTGCAACTTATATCAAAAATTACTAGGATGGTTGCTGTGATCCTCTTTGATCCCTAAGTCCTAGTCGTATGATTGAACCTAACTGTCCCTTAAATTCTTGGTAGAAATTTTTTGTAAATCCATCAAATTCTGTTATTTTTCCCCTAGGGAATTCAATGAGGGCTTGTTCAATTTATTTTCCTAAGATCTTGTTTTTAAAGTATTCTATTTCATCTAGGCAGATTATATTTGTGAGTTTTTTGTTTTTTCTTTCTCAGTTTTGTTTAGTATTTTATGGTACTTGTAAAATAGTAACTTGTAAAAACAATATTAAATTTCATTTTTTAAAAGTTCGAGTTTCAAATGATCTCACCTTCTCCCCCCATTAATAAGAAAAGCAATTCAAATTTAATATCAGTTATAGATGTGTAGTCATGCAAAACATTTCCATAATAGACATGTTTTGAAAGACAACATAGAGTCCCCCAAAAAGAAATCTCAAGAAAAATATTTTTTTTTTAAAAAAGCATGCTTTAATCTGCATTTAGATACTATCAGCTCTTTCTCTGGGGATGGATAGAATTTTTCAGATCATAAGTCTTTCAGAGTTGTCTTGGATCATTGTTTTGCTGAGAATAGTAAGGAACACAGTGCATTTCATTTTTCATCAGGTTTCTCTTGTTGTTCATTTCTTGAAGCAGAATAGCATTCTAGCAAAATAATAATCATAAGCTAAAATTTGTTCAGCCATTCCCTAAATAATGGTTATCCCCTCAATTTTCAATCCTTTGAAACCAGAAAAGAGTTTTTCTAAATAATTTTATCCCTATAGGTCCTCTTAATTTTTTTATTGCTACTTAGTTGTGGTATTGTTAGGTCATAGTTGTTTGGGCATAGTTCCAAATTGCACTAACAAATGATTGAATCAATTCACAGCTCCACCAAAAATGCCTTAATGCCTCATTTTTTCTCCATTCGCTCCACCATTTGTTGTTTTCCTTTTCTGATCTATTAGTCAATCTAATAGATGAGGCAGTATTTCAGAAATGTTTAATCAATCCAATAGTGAGTTGGAGCATTTTATTTCATATGGCAATAGATAGCTTTTATTATTTCATCTGAAAGTATTCATCACATATCTTTTGATCATTTATCAATAGGGGGATGACTTTTATTTTTTTTTTATAAATTTTACTCAGTTCTCTACATGTCTGAGAAAAAAGGCCTTTATCAGAGAAACTTGTTTCACATTTTTTTCAGTTACTATTGCTAACTATATTTCTTTCCATTCTGTATCGCACCTAGTTTATTCTATTCTCTCCTTTCATACCCTATCTCCTCAAGTGATTTTCTTCTGACCATCTCTTCCCCAAATGTGCTTTCTCTTCTATTGCCGCACCTTCTCACATCCCCTTCCTCTCCTACTTTCCTCTAGGGTTAAATAAATTTCTGTATACTCAAGAATGTATATGTTATTCCCTCTTTATTTTGATGAGAGTAAGGTTCACTCACCCTTGACCTAGCCAGCTAGCCACTCTTCCCCTCTACTGTAAAAAAAAAATTCTATTCAACTTTGGTCTTTTCTTTAGGAAAGTTTGAATATTTTGAATCTTTTTGCTTGAAAAAGTAAGCTCAATTTTCCTGGGTAATTGATTCTCGGTTTTAATCCAAACACTTTTGTCTTTCAGAATACACTACTTCAAGTCCTCTGATTCTTTAAGTTAAAAACGTCTAAAATCTCTACTATACTGACTGAGATTCCATGATTCTTGAATTGTTTCTTTCTGATTGCTTGCAATATTTTCTCATTGACCCAGGGGCCCTGAAAATTGGCTTTAATATTCTGGGAAGTTTTTATTGTGGGATCACTTTCATTAGGTGATCAGTGGAGTTTTCCAATTTTAATTTTACCCTCTGGTTCCTGGAATATCAGGCAGCTTTCTTTGATAATTTTTTTTAGTTTTTTTGCAATGCAAATGGGGTTAAGTGGCTTGCCCAAGGCTACACAGCTAGGTAATTATTAATTGTCTGAGCAGAGATTTGAACTCAGGTACTCCTGACTCCAGGGACAGTGCTCTATCTAATGCTCCACCTAGCCACCCCAATTTGATAATTTGTTGAAAGATTATACCTAAACTATTTTTTTATCATGTCTTTTAGGTAATCAAATTATTTTTAAATCATCCATCCTGGATTTATTTTCCAGGTCAGTTACCTTTCCAATGAGATTGTCTTTTTTTCATTGCTTTGGTTTTCTCTTATTGTTTCTTGATTTCTCATAAAGTCATTAGTTTCCCTTTGTTCAATTTCAATTTTTAAGGAATTGTTTTCTTCATTTTCTTCATAATACTTCCCTTTTCATTTAGTAAATTCTTTTTAAAGCATTCTTTTCTTCTTTGTCTTTCTGTACCTCTTTTACCATTTGGCCTAGTCTGTATTTTAAGATGTTCTTCAATATTTTTGTTTTTCCTTTACCAAGCTATTGATTCATTTTTCACAATTTTCTTGAATCACTCATTTCTCCTCTCAATTTCCCCTCCTATATCTCTCTCGCTTGGTTTTCAAAATCTATTTTGAGTTCTTCCAATACCTGAGTCTAATTCATATTTTTCTTGGAAGCTTTGGATGCAAGAACTTTGCCTTTTTTTTTTTTTACTTTTGAGCTTGTTCTTAATCTTTCTTGTCACCATAGTAACTTTTTATGGTTAGACATTTTTACAGTTGTATGTTCATTTTCCCAGTCTCTTACTTGATTTTTAATTCTCTGTTAAAGTAGGGTCTTCTAAATGAAGAAGAAATTTTACAAACAGTCAGAAAGAAATAATTCAAATATAATGGAGTTACAGTCAGGATAACACAAGATTTAGCAGTTTCTACACTAAGGGCTCTTAGGATTTGGAATATGATATTCCAGGGGGTAAAAAAACCTTGGATTATAAATGAGAATCAACTACCCAGAAAAATCCAGTAAAACATATTCTTTCAGGGAAAAAGAAGGACACCCAATGAAATAGGGGACTTTCAAAATTTCTGGATGAAATGACTTAGAGCTGAAAAGAAAGCATTGAGGGTACATGGGAAGGGTTAATTATGAGGGATTTAATGATGTTGAAATGCTTATACTCTTGCATGGGAAGATGATATGGATAACATATAAATCTCACTTATTAGGGCAGTTTAGGAGCATATATAGACAAGGCACAGGAGAGAACTGAATATGAAGGTATAATAATTACAGAAATGAAGTTAACGGGGAAGAAAGGATTGTATTGGGAGAAAGGGAAGGAGAGGTAGAATGGACTAAATTATTTCACAAAAAGAGGCAAGAAAAAGATTTTGCAATGGAGTGGAACGGGGAAAGGTAAGGGGGAATGAGTGAGCCTTCATTCTCATCATAAGTGGCTCAGAGAGGAAATAGGATACATAATTAATTGGGAATTGTTTTTATGGAATTGGTTTTTTCTTATCCCTGAGGAAAATAGGAGAGGAAAGGGATGGGAGAAGGGACAAGGGGAGGGGATGGGAAGTGTAGATGATAGAAGAAAGGGAATATGATGGGAGAGGATAGTCAGGTGCAACACACTTTTGAGGAGGAAGAGGGTGAATAGAATAAATCAGGGTGGGGAGAAATAGAAGGGAGGAAAATACAGTTAGCAATAGCAAGTGTAGGAAAAAATATTGAAGCAAATTCTCTGGAGGGTTTATGATAAAGAATGTTATCCATCCCAAAGACAGAATTGGTGGTATCTAAATATAGACTGAAGCACATTTTTTTCTCTCACGTTATTTTTTTTGCAGTTTCTCCTTCTTTGTGGGGAGGGATTATACTTACTTTTACAATATGACTATTGTAGTAATGTGAAAAAAATATAAAAGTAAAGTGCTCTAAAACAAAAATAAAAATTTTCCAAACCCCTCCCCCCCCAAAAAAAAGAAAAGGAAAAAAGAGGGTGGAGACCTCACTGTCCCAAGCATCAGGGGTTTTTATGCATCCCTTTACAGACATACTTCAAGAAGCATACCAGATTTCAGTTCTTCCAAGGTGGTATGATCTAAAGAAAGGTGTTTACTCTCCTAACCTGTTGTCTGGTCTTTGAATGACCACAGCCTTTTTCTCTGACCTGAAACCATGAAGGGGGTACCCACCCCACTGTTGTCACAAGTTCTGGTGTGCTAGAACTCCTCTTCCCCCTGAGACTGCCAACCAGGAGTGTGACTCAGATCTGAGTATGGGAAAAATGACAGACTCCTGACCCAGTACAGGCAAAGTAGACCCTTATAATGCTCTTCTGACCAGGTGTTTGACTCTTTATCATCTGTGAGCTTAGAGTTCTACAAACAGTAGATGGTGCTTCCATTGATTTAATGGCTCACTAGCCATGCTGTTCCTTGTTTGCTGAAGTCCAGTCTGTGTTGTCCTGGCCTTTGCTCCACTGGTACAACAGGTACAACAGATGACTTAAATGGTCTTTAATTTCTGTAGACTGAGATGTCTGGAGACCACCACGATGCTTCAGTGATTGAGTCATCCCAAGGCTTGCTCTTGGTTCTCTGAGACCTAGTCTGCGATAGCCCAGTGTGCACTGAACTGGGCTCCTCTTATTCTAGTGCAACATTTTTCCTAATGACCAAAGTTGTCTAGGGAAGGAAATATTTTTTTTTCATTCTGTCTTTTTGTGAGTTCTGCCACTCTAGAATAAAGTCTTGGGAGGGGATCCAGAAAGAAATGAGATGAGCCCCTGACTTTGCAAGCAGTTTATATTTGTGAAAATATTCATCCACCTCCCTTAGATTGTCAGTTTTACTTGCATTATAATGAGATAAAATAACTCATCAATAATTGTTTTAATTTCCTCTACTTGGTGTTGTGTTGACCCTTTTCATTTCTGATACTGAAAATTTAATATACATTTCCTTCTTTCCTTTTTTAGTCAAATTAACCAATGTTTTATCTATTTTATTGTATTTTCATACAAACCTTTAAAGTATTATTTATTAATTTAATCTTTATTTTTTGCAAGGCAATGGGGTTAAGTGGCTTGCTCAAGGCCACATAGCTAGGTAATTATTAAGTGTCTGAGGCCAGATTTGAAGTCAGGTACTCCTGACTCCAGGGCAGGTGCTCTATCCACTGGATCATCTAGCCATCCCTTCAATTCTTTTATTTTTGCTTTCAATTTTAAATAATCTATCATTTGATTTTCATGTTTTTAATTTTTATATTTATTTAGGAATTTTTCATTTGCGTTTCTCTTTTTTTTGTAGGTTTCTTAGTTACATACCCAATTTATTGATCTGCTCTTTCTGTCTTGCATTGATGCACACATTTAGAAATATGAATTTTCTCTTATGTACAAGTTTGGCTGTATCCCAAGAATTTTAGAATATTGTCTCATTGTTGTCATTCTCTTTAATGATATTATTGTTTCTATTATTTGTTCCTTGATCCAATCATTCCTTAGATTATTTAGTTTCTAATTAATATTTAATCTATGCTTCCATGGTCTTTTATTGAATATCATTTTACTGCATCATAATCTGAAAAAATATACATTTAACATTTCTGCTTTTCAGCATTTGGTTATGAGGTATTTATGTCCTATTATATTGTCAATTTTTGTTAAGATGCCAAGTACAACCAAGAAAAGTTATACTTCTTTGTATTCTCATTTCTATAATTTTCTTCTCATGTCTATAATAGATAACTTTTCTAGGATTTTCTTTATCATTTTTACTTCTTTCTTATTATATTTCACAGTTAAATTAATCTATCTCTGAGAGGGGATAGTTGAAGTTCCCCACTAGAAAATTGTTCCTATTTCCTCATTGATTTGATTTACCTTTTCCTTTAGTTATTTGGATAGTCTTATATTTGGTTTATATATATTTAGTATTAATATTATTTCATTGTTTTCTTTGTATAAGTGTATCTTCCCTATTTATTCCTTTTAAGTCAGTAGTTTTTTGTTTTTGCTCTATATACGATTGATTGTTACTTCTGTCTTTTGTTACTTCAGCTGAAACACAAGAAATTCTATTCCATTTATAATAATTTATAAATTGTATAAAATAATTTATTTTAACTCTATCTGCCTCTTTTCTCTATTTCAAATGTTCTTCTTGTAAATAGAATACTTTGGAATTCTAGTTTCTAAACATTCTGCTCTCCATTTCCATTTTGTGGGTTATTTCATTACATTCAAATTCATGTATATGATTATTTTCTATTTACTTCCCTCCATCTTATTCTGTTTATCCTACTCCCTTCTTAACTTGTCAAAACTCTCAAATCTGTTTTGCTTCTGAATGTATTCCTTTTATGATGAAGGTTTGTTGTTGATTTTTTGTTTATTTGCCAATTTATCTCTCCTCTATTTTGGTTTGAACGTTATGTTAAAATTAGGCTATGTTTCTGGCTTATAGGGAAAGAAGACTATCTCAAGCTTCAGTCTTTTTTGTACTTTTGTTTTCAAAACTAGTTCTGAGCATTAGGAAATTTTCTATGGTTCCAATATGGTGTGATTTGGGGAAAGGTATAGTCACTGTTCTCCTGGTCTGCTCTTTTCTTTGCCCAGGAGGCTTCTGATCCCTTGCAGCTGTAAATGATACTGCACTTCAGAGTTACTGCTCCCTTGGAAACTGGAAAAAAATTACTATTCCTCAGGGTACTTAAACCCTTAGAACCAAAAAGTGACATTGCCTCTCAGGGTTTCCCTTCCCTCTTCATCATAAGTATTCCTCTTCATACTAGAACTATGAACCAGAAGTATATATAGAAAATAAAATTGCCAAACAGCATCTGATGCTATAGCCACTGTTAGCACAGGAATACCATACAGTCTCTTTAAAGAGTTGCCAGGTTCCTTTATCATCTCTGCCTTGAAAACTCCAAAATCTGTTGTTATTTCTATGGTTTTTCAGCCATCTCAACTTCAAATAAGTCTGTTCTCCTGTATCACATATCTCTCTCTTTCTGACCTCTTAAATTATCTTGGACTGGGAGAATGTCTAGTATGACCAGTTTTTGGCCCTCCATTCCAGGATTCAACTTGAGGTATTATTTTAAAATTGTTTGGAGTACTAAATTGAATATTTTCTCTACTCCACCATTGTGCCTTCAATCCTGTAAGTCCAGATCATAATCTTAAAAGAATTCTAACTGAATCCAAAGAAAAAGAAGTTTTAACCACAAAGCATACAGGTTGTCTCATCAACTAAACTAATATCTTTTTTTTAAGTATAATGAAGTTAGAAGTCATAAGAAAACCAGAGATATATTTTATCTGTATCTTTGAAAAATATTTGGTAAAATATCTCATTTATAGAGATGAGGTGTGGAATAGAAGCTATTCCATACAGAGTCAATTGAATAACTGAATTCAAAGAACAACTCAATGTAAATTTTGCCAATTTTTTTCCATGTCTACAATTATAAACAAAAAAATTCTGTCAACTGTTAAGGAAATTTGAAATAGAATTACTCAGATATGTATCTGTGGCATTTTTCTGATTAATAGTTTTGCCTGTGAATTGGATAAAGCAGAGATAGTATAGCTATCAAATTTATATATGCTTAGAATCTTTGTTAATGCACAAAACACTTAAATATTCACAAAATCTTGATAGATTGGAAGAGTGATATCAAACTCAAATGGACAAAAGTGTCATTAATTTATACACAATAGATCCCTTTGGGATTTTTGCTTTAAAATGTAATGTCTTATTATATTTTTAGTTATTTTGTTAAATATTTTACAATTACATTTTATTCTGGTTTGGGTTGCATTCAGAAGTATTGAGGGCAACTGAGTTTTTTTTTTTAACACCTTTAGTTGTATAACTCAGACCTCTGACATTATCTGAGTGATTGCACTCAAACCTCGTAAACTTCTCAACCTAGTTTCCTCCTGAAAAAAATGGAAAAATTTGAATACATGGTTTCTGAGATTGCTTTCAACTTATCCCCACCCCATGGCCCTTTGGTGTTATTTGGATAAAATGTTAAGAAAGTACTAATCGGAAGTAAATATTTAGTCTCATGCCTTAATAAAATAAACTGCATGAATACAACACAGGGAAGATGGATCTAGGCAAAAGTTTGTCTGGTAAAGATTAGAAGATTTTAGTGACCAGACCATTTGATACATGTCAGCAGCATGGTTTGGCAATCAAAAAAGCTAATGCAATTATAGGTTACATTTAGGATGCAGGGTTGGAGAGGTGAAATTCCTTCTGTATTCTGTCCTGGTCAGAATACATTTCAAGAAAGATATTATGGACGAAGAAACATCCACAAGCCGATAGACAAAGATGAAAGATTCTTAAAATCATGCTATATGAGAAACTGAAGAGGTTTAGTCTGGTAAAGAGAAAACATTGCTATCTACTGTCATGATAACTATTTTTTAATATATGAAAATATGTCATGTGAAAGTGAAATTAAATTTCTATTTGATCACTGAGAATGGAACTAATAGCAAACCTTGGAAATTTCTAGAGAGGTGGATTTAGGGTTCCTGAAATAATTGCTGAACTATGGGCTCTGTTTCAGTTTAAATAGGTTGCATCAAAAGATAGAAGCAGAGGTGGGTCAAGAAAAGGTGTGATGATGGGGCAGCTAGGTGGCGCATTGGATAGAGCACCTGCCCTGGAGTCAGGAGGACCTGGGTTCAAATCCAGTCTCAGACACTTAATAATTACCTAGCTGTGTGGCCTTGGGCAAGCCACTTAACCCCATTGCAAATGGGGTTGCAAAATAAAAAAAAAAAACTAAGAAAAGGTGTGATAACCATTGGAAGGTTTGATGTAGCATAGAGGCTATGTTCATATATGAATTAATCCAGACAGTTTGGACCAATTCTAGTATTCTAGAATTCTGCAAAGTGTTGTTATTTTTTAAAATGGTTTAATGAAAACAGTTTGCTTATCAGGTCCATTCATGAATTGATTAGTTTTATTCAATTTTTTCCTTCTTTCTTTTTCTTTTTTCTTTTTCTAACAATGGAGGTCTAAGTCTCTGAAAAAGAAAAAAAAAGAGTATATTTGAAAAGAAAAGTCTTTTAAAAACAAATGAGATCAGTAATTTAAAAAAATTTTATCTCTTTAGGGGTAGCTAGGTGGTGCAGTGGATAGAGCACCAGCCCTGGAGTAAGGAGGACTTGAGTTCAGATCTTTTCTCAGAGACTCAATAATTACCTAACTATGTGACCTTGGGCAAGTCACTTAACCCCCCTGCCTTGCCAAAAAAAAAAAAAGAAAAAAATTGTTAAGAACACAAAAAAATATAATAACAGTAGTTTGTTTTCATATGACATTTAAAGGTTTAGAAAATACTTTGCAAATATTTTCTCATTTTGTCCTTATAGCTAACTAAAAGTAAGATACTATTATTATTATTCCCATTTTTCATATGAGGAATATGAATATTTAATCATTTAACTAATATCATAAAACAATTAACTATTGAGGCTAAACTTGAATTCTGTTTTTACTGACCTGTGTTCTAGGATTCTATTCACTATATCACCTAGCTACTTGTAAGGATCCACAATAAATCCAAACTGTGTAGATGAAAAGGGAGGAAATGTTTCTGAAGTCATAATAAATTGCATGTCAAAATATGTGTTGTAAATGAAATTCTGTTATTTCAAAATTAAACATGACTGGAATCTTTCATGGTAATTTGTTTTCTCCCCTGTGCTTGTTATAAACTGCATTAGAGAAATTTATGTGTCTGTCTCATCTTTCTCCAGTGGTCAGTAAAGTGCCTTGAGGATGCAGATTGTGTCTTTCTCATTTGAATTTTATAATTCTGTGACTCACAAGTTTAATTCTCTTAATTTTGTTATTATAGCACAGGTATTCATTCTGTGAATTGTTCATATTTTTCTTACTGAATCCTCCATATTTACTGATTGGGCTTTCTTTGACTTTCTGTCTTTGCTTTTTTAAAACAAAAAAAATTAAGAATTGATTGCCATTCTGTGGTTAATAAATCACTAATTTATTAATATCCATGGAGCATGAAGATTATATATTTCATTGTGATCTGTAATAGTGCTTTAAAAGAAGTTCCTGTTTTATTTTTTCTTTATATGTCCAGTATTTAACAAAGAGTCTGGTAGATATAATGTGCTTAAAAATATTTACTGATAGATTATACTGCATTATCATGTAACTTCAAATTTATGAAGAGCATACATAACTATGATATTAGATCAAATTTATATAATCATTCATATTTATATAATTATGGTGTGCCTTATGTCATTTCATGTAATTTTTCACCAAAGATTATGAAGTAAATATTATGTTATTCCCATTTTACAGATGAGAAATTTGAGGTTAAGTTGCTTGCCCATGATCATATAACTGGTTAGTGTCAGAACCAAGATTTAAATTCAAGCTTTCTGTCTCCAAGTATAGTATTCTTTCCACTCCAGCACAAGTGCTAATAGAGCGGAGGTTAAGGGAAAATAAATTTAAATTGCGACAAAGGCAAATTTTTAGACATAAGCCAAGATTTGACTATAAGAGTGAATAAATGAAGAATTTGGATATTGAGGAAAGCTTAAAATTCTGAAGATATTTAAATACATAATCAACAACTAATCATTATTGTTACATGGGTTAATTTTTCACTGGCCCAGTAACATGGAGCCTGAATGGGGAAAAATTGTACATAATATTATCATCACCATTTATGTTTTTAATGACATATCATTTTTATATGTTAAATAAAGTTTCCAAATATCCAATTCAATTGAAACTATGATATGATAGAAATAGAAAAAGAAAAAAGAAAACCATCCCTGTACCTAAAGAGTTTTCATTCTACTGGACATTTATTTCAGTAGTACAAGAATGTATATGTTATGAAGGTGAAATTTAGTTTTCAAGGAATATTTCTGCAGCATGCAGAGTTTAGCAAGTCATACCAAATTCAGGTCACAATGTCTCAACTACAAAGCCAATCGACTATATCCAAAAGTATAGTATAGCAGAAGAAATAGTCAGAAAATTCAGGTTCAAATTTCACTTCAAATACTCCTTGTGTGACCTTAAGCAAATCACTTCATAAGAATCAAGGTCCTCATTTCTAAAATAAAAGTACTGGCTTAGATGGATTCTGAGGTCCTTAGATTTATGATCCCATCAGCAAAGGGTTGGTTGTAAGTTGGAAACTTGTTTTAGCCATAGGATCATATAAAAACTTTTGCCAAAAAAATAAATAAAAATAAAACCTTGAAGGCAAAGAGAAGATGCAATCTTGTGATATATCATTTTAATCATTAATTCCTAAATAAGTAAGCAAAAAAGTTTAGTCTAGCTTAATATTTTTTTTAATTTTTTATTTATTTATGGCGATGGGGTTATGTGACTTGTCCAAGGTCACACTGCTAGGGAAAATTAAGTATCTGAGGTTGGATTTGAACTCATGTTCTCTTGACTCTAGAGTCAGTGCTTTATCCACTGTGCCACTGCCCCAATATTTCTCTAAAGAAAACCTAAACTGCCCCATTCAGAAAGCACACAACCTCAAACTAAGTCAGATTGAGTGAGTCAATAACCTACATGGACCCACTCATGAGATAGACCCTCCACATACAATGACCCAGACTATTTCCATCAGAAAAAAAGAAAACCCAAGGAAAATCAGAATGCTTTAAAAACAATTTCCCCCATAGAGAAAATAATACCTATTTCAGGGATGTGGATTGAACCTGGCAGTCTAAGCAGGCCCTGAGGTATCTAATGCCACCTCAATTTACAACTTAGAAATAATAATAGTAGTCTAGGTCAGAAAAGACAGGAAAGGCCAGAGTTTCCCTAGAGGCTCCACTGAGTTTTTAGACAGTATTTCCATTATGTCAACATATTACTGTTCCCTATGTTACATTACTCAAGTCACTTTTCATTTGAAGTTGGGGAATGGGGAGACAGAATTATTCTTTGGTCATTAAGCAAATTGACATTAGTATAAGAAGATATTTTAGAAAATGACTGTTGCAGAAGGACCTTAGAGAAATGTGTCCATATTTCTGACTAGTCAATCTAGGACAAGAATGATGCTATTCTGCAAAATTCAAGTAGAATATGAAAGAATTTAGTTTCCTCCCTTTTTCCTTTACACATCCTATGTGTCAATGCTTTAGAAATATCATCTCATTTATTTTCATAATAACCCTGCAAAGTTTAGGAATCTGAGGCAAACAGAGGTTCATTGAATTGACTGGACCCACAGATAGTAAGTTACTGAGGCTAAATTTGAACTGAATTATTCCTAACTCCAGAATCAATGCTCTGTCTGTTGTACCACTTTTCTTCTGGATTGCCACTTTATCATAGGAAAGAAATACCTATTGCAAACTATAAATAAAATTTGAAGTTTCTCCATTACTTCTAGACTTTAATATCACCAGTTTACTTGGAAGTAGTGTGTTTGACCTCAGAAAAAGTTCTGATAGAGTCAGGATGGACCTAAGTTTGAATCACACCCCTGAAACTTACTAGCCATGGGATGGAAATCACTATCTCTCTAAGCCTTGCTTCCACATCTCAAAAATGAGAAAGATAAGGATTTTGCTTTTTAGATTGCTGAGACAATTAATGTAAAGTGTAATACAAACTTTAAAGCGCCACATAAATGTCTGCCACAAAACAAATAGTCAAATTGCCAAGTTAACCTGAAGCTATATTTCCCATGTTAACCCTAAGCAGGATAATTCCAAAGAACTGTTAGCCTAATATAAGTT
Source organism: Macrotis lagotis (assembly GCF_037893015.1). NCBI lineage: Eukaryota > Metazoa > Chordata > Mammalia > Peramelemorphia > Peramelidae > Macrotis > Macrotis lagotis. Next base: position 109,256,582 of record NC_133660.1, read on the forward strand.
GTCAAAAATAAAGATATGCTGAGTCATATTGGGACATTTGAATACCAAACTTTTCTTTATAATTTTGAAAATTTTTGGAAAGAATATTTATTCTTTTCCTATACCTTTTAATTTATATTCACTTTGAGGATCTCACAGACAAGAAAACAATTATAATTGATAACAAGAGCAGCATTCATAATTATTATTAATGAAATTTATATTTATAGAGAAATGTTTGAAGAGCCATAATAGCACTGAATAGAGTCTGGAAACTGGGAAAACTGGAGTTCAATATTTCTGGGAAAGCTCTATCCTTTGTCAATGCCATAAGCAAATATGTAGGACTAGAAGTTGCAGAGCAGTTGCTAGAGGGAGCTTTCTCAACCATTGCTCCTTATGTCAATGAAATTACATGTCCAATTTATATCCTATATCAGTCAAGTTTTGCCAAGCCCAAATCTAACTCCCTTATGAGGTTTCCATTTTGAAGGTAAGTGATTTTCCCTAGGTGGAATAAATAGTGTCAGATTCTAAATAAGAACTCAGTCCTCTATTGACAGGAATTATAAGGAAAACCATGAATGGTCACCCATCCATCATATACAAATTCACCTATGAAATTGTTGACCACCCCATTCCTCCTAGAAGTTATCTATCTTTTCAATGTTGCTATTATTATCAATCTCTCTTCCTCTATGCACAGGTGCCCCTCAAGATTCTCCTCTCTTCTTTCTCAATCTGTATGTATGTATGTATATAATGAACTTTGATAAACTGAAGTCTATGAATTCCTTCTCACAATAATGCTTTCAAATACATAAACTAATATACATAAACTGACAAAAACTCAATTACGCTAAATTACATTTTTTTGTTTATAGACCTTTAAGAACCCTGCTATAAACTCTTTACTTTAGTGATTTCATCTGTTCTTATCAGTTCATTTACTATTTTTACACAAGTGATTTATAAATCTATTAAAGAAAAAACTAATTTCCTTCCTCATTCCATCACTACATCACCAATTGCTTCCCTTACTTCTCTTCATTTATATGACTATTGCTTTAATTCATGCCTTCATCATTTATCCTTTGATTGTTGCAATAACCTCCTACTTAGATTCCCAACTTGGTTCTGCCCACTCCAAGTTCTCTGCTTCAAAATTGTCAAAATCATTTGCCTAAGGCACAGTGTGACTGCATTATTTTCCTGGCTCAAAAACTCTCAGTGACTCCCTCTTTCTTCTTTCAGAAAATGCAAACCTCTTCATTAGATATGTAAAGCTTTCCACATATGACACAACCCCTTTCAGTTTAATTTCTCATTTATTTTAGTGAACTTCATGTTCAAGGCAAATGATATATTTGCTCTTTCCTAAGTCCACATTCTCATCTCCTGACTCTATGCCTTCATGTAGATCCTCCTTACCTGACTTGAAAGATACTTTCTAGTCACCTCTGGCTTTCAAAATCCTTATCAGAAATAGTTCAGTAGTATAGATGGAAAGATTTTTCAACTTAGATTCAGGAGAAATCAAGACTCAAATCTTGCCTCTCACATTTTACCAGCTGTGCCTCTTTGATCTTCACTTTATTCCTTCATAAAAGGTTTTTGTCAGAGAGTTTTTGTGAAGATCAAATAAGATAATACAAAAAAAGTATTTTGATAAAGCTTAAAATCAATCTGTCACATTATCTTCCTTTAAGGTTTAGCTCATATATTCCTTCTTCTAATTAACTTTCCTTAATTCTAACACCAGAAAAATTTTCTTTTCTCAAATACCACTAAGCAATTGTTTCTCCCCCTTCCTTTTGCCCCATCAAAATCTGTGTCAAATAGAAAATGACTCCTTGAAAACAAAAAAAGTATTCCAATTAGTTTGCATGCAATAGGTGCTTAATAAATAGTTTGATTTTTTGCCTGTTGAAATCTAATCTATAGCATTAAATACAAGTGCATAGGGACTACCACTACCTCCATCCATATTCCTAGTTTAAAACTAGCAAATATTATAGATTAAGAACAGGAAGAAATCTTTGAGTTCAATAAATTCAATCTGCTCCATTTATGAATTAGAAATAAAAATGGTTCTGAGAGATTATCGATTTGGCCAAGGAAACATGGCTAGTAAAGTAAACTGTGAACCCAGTTTTATTTTTTTCCAAGTCTAGGACTTTTTACATACACTAACAGCTCAATATGGAAAATTAGGAACTTGTGGTTGGCATTGCTTTAATACTACAGTCCCTTCCTAAAGTTTTCTGATTTATGACCTGGGAAATTATATTCTAGATTACTTCTCATTATTTCATTTAAAATAGAAATTCTTCTCCAGTTCTTTTATCAGCATGACTTTCTATTTCAAATAATTTTTTTTATTCATGTGAATTTTAAATTGTGTCTTTGTGTGTATGTGGTGTGTGTGTATGTGTGTATGTATGTGTGTATTAATCCTCTGGAATTCAAGGAGATGGAGAATTTCAATGCTCAGTGAAATCCCTTCAACTCTATCAGACAATAAGATAAATAGGAAGTTGAATTAATTGTCAAAACTAGATAAAATATGACAAATAGATGTCTTCAGGGTAAAAATATTAGACTTTCAGAATTATAGCAGATATGCAATCTTACTAAGGCTTTGTTCTCTGGATAAAAAAACATACAAATCATTCTGCCTAAAATTCACAAGAAAAAAAATTCTTTCATGTATTTTCACCTAGAAAATGAATAACTCATAGAATTGTCCCTTCAATATACATCCTATCTCCTGGGACTTCTTCAATGAACAATGAAAATCAGCTTGATCATCATCAAGAAAAGGACAAAAGGGTAGGGTTGACAATAATGCATAATATCATCATGTCTCTTTGGCCTTCCCTTCCCTTCTGAATAGTCAGAATGCATTATTACCTGCACAATGTATCTATGTCAGAAAAGGATTAATAGTTAAATGAATTGATTCAAAGGATGATGAGTCTTGACATGGCCCATATAATGGTTCTTATGATCTTTAAATTCTTGGTTGCAGAAACATTCAGTCTCATCTCCCTATTGTAAGTGAGGGAGGTAATGGATTTAATATAGTGGAATAATTTAATATAGTGGAAATAACTAGGTATTACAGAAGGGCTGCAAAGTAGAGAAATATAGGGAATTGGGGTTCAGTGGGAATCAACTAAATCATAAGGGGAAATAGTATTAGAACCTATAAGTGATGTCCATAATTTGTTTCATATTGTTTTGACATTTCTCTTCCTCCTTTTCTCACTTAACAGAATCTTCTAACATTTCCTTAAACACTTGATAACGTATTATTTCAATTTTCTAATTCTCTTGGTTCTTTTAAATTGCCACATGATTCTTGGACATGTCAGTTCAATTTGGAAAGAATCTGACAGGTACCTCTATGTGAAGGTGCTGTTCTATTTTCAAGAGATATGAAATTAAAGTGAAAAGCAACTCTTCCCTTAAAGGAGATTACATCACACTATGTATGAGCTATTTATTACATGCAAGCAGAGAATTGATCACAAATAAGTTGAAGACAAAGAGAACATTAATTAAAAAGAGGATCAAGAAAAGAATCTCCATTAGAAGTGATGCTTATTATAAACCTTGAAGGAAGCTCAGGCTTTTGTATGGGAGAGGGATGAAAGGAATGTTTTACAATAAAGTGGGACAACATGGATAAAGAAACTGAGGCAGGAGATAAAATTAAAATTCATGGAACTGTGCCTAGTCCAAATTTGCTAGAGTGCTTGGTTTAAGAGAATAGTGAAGTTCTGTGGCATATCTCAAATTATGATTGTGATGATATTTAAATAGCTGAGTTTTTTCATAGTCCCATAGTAAGATCTAAAGATTAAATATGAAATTAATAATTTACTGACTGAATATGTCAGTTTTTTCATTATAACATTGGGTTTATCAATCATGCTGAATTTTTCAAAAATGTCATAAATATGAATCTATTTTATATATAACATAGCAATCAAATACTATAAGACTTTGGAACTAGATTAGCCAAAAATAGGTCATTAAAAATGATAAAATTAGGTAAAAAAAACAGATAAAAACGGTAAAATTAAGGAGAACTTTGAAAGAAGATGAAACAATAAATTTGTATCCATTCTATTCATATTATAAATAACCAAATCAGATGAAAGGTGGAAAGAAATATAACTAAAATAAATTTAAAGATAGAGGAATTGTTAAACAGTTCTTGGAGAAAGGGAGGAAATAAGGAAATAACAATTAAATAGTGACTACTCTTTAATAAGCATAGTGCTAAGTGCTTTACTATTATTATTCCATTGGATTTTGACAACAATCCTGATACATAGGCTCTGTCATTATTTTCATCTGACAGTTGAAGACCCTGGGGCCTACAGAAGTCGACTTGCCCAGTCACACAGCTAGGGCCTGAGACTGGATTTACACTGAGGTCTTCAGGATTCTAGACACAGAACTTTATCCACTGTGTCATCAACTACCTCTAAAGACCTTAGAGAACTGGAATGCCAAACTTCTATCATTCAGACATCCAGAATTGCATCACAGCCTCCAACATTCACCTTTAAAATAAGAGAAAAGAAATTTTTGCCTCAGGCTTGAAGCTATAATGATAAGTTTTCTTTTATACACAAACACACACACAGATAGACACACTCTCTCTCTCTCTCTCTCTCTCTCTCTCTCTCTCTCTCTCTCTCTCTCTCTCTCTCTCCTACTACAAAAGAAACAAAATAGCCTGTGCCATGTCCATAATAGCCACCTGCCTAATCAAGACTGATCACATGAAATAGAACAATACAGGAGAAGTCATTAAAAATTTTTTCTAAGGGGTTTCAATAGTAGTTAACATTTACAGAATGGTCTATCATTTAGACAATGAGCATCTATAAATATCAACAATATATGAAGAACCATGCTAGGTTCTTGGGGAAAGATACAAAGAGAAAAATAAAGTAATCCCTAACCTCAAAAGCCATCATATTCTACTAGGAAAGAAAAATATGTTCATTTAAAAATGGATACAGAATATACGTATATAAAAATAAAGCACAAATTAGTTTGTGCTAATATATAGTATGTAATAAACACAGCATATGCACACACACACAAATGTATGTGCACAAATTAGTTTGGGGTGGGAAATCACTATCAGGGGTTATTTGTTTTTTGTTCTCAGAGAACCAATGACTTCAGGAGAATAATGTTTTAATTTTCAAGAGGATTTAATTTACAAGTGGATTTAATTTACAATTGGATTTAAGTGAGGCAGAGCTCACAAGTTATACAAGTACTGACGAACTTAGTGACTAAATCCTTCTGGATTTCATGCTTCCAAATCTAGGATAATCTATCTTCCTTATTTAAGCAGAAGGAAATAGAAAAGTCATTTCAACCACACCAACCTACTTTATACTCTAGGGCTAGGGGGGAATGGGGTGGAGAATCCTATAATAGTGATCACCTAATTTGCAATAATAGGCAAAATATGTCCTCTGACATTCAGTTTCCTCTATCTAGAAAAAGTGAAGAGAAAGAATGACTTTATCGTTTAGAAAACTGTTTAGAAAAAAAAAGAAAAATGCCCTAAATCTTAAAAAAGACATAATTGGAAAACTACAGTTCTGATAATGCCAATTTATTTTTATCTTCTCCCATATGAAACCGTGTAACTAGCAACTTATTCATGCACCAAAAGATAAAATTCAAAATCCCCAGGAGCCAGATGGCTGCATCCTCACAGATATTTCATGATATTCATTGTATGGATCTGTCGTCCTAAAATAACCATCTTTCAATCTTAGTGACTGGCAGTGAATTTTAACTCTGAAAGAATCACTCTAGGGCCATTAATGTCATCTTATTTCTGTAGAGGACATCCAGGCACTAATAAGAACAGTTCTATTCACAGATCCACTGAAGATGCATCATTACCCAAGTAATTTATAACAATACCTAATATAATATCTAGCACTTATATAGACTTTAAGTTGCAAAAGTTAACATACATTATTTCATTTGATAAGTCATAAGTACTCTGTAAATTAGATACTTTTTACTCAAATTTTAAAGATGGGGAAACTGAGGCTGAGAGTGGTTAAATGATTTTTCCAGAATCACAGAGCTATTATGTATTTGAGGAGAGATTTGAAATCAATTGACTCAACAATGTCACACTGTCTCCAGATGCTTATCATCATACTACCTTAAGCACATGAGCAATAATATATCCCACATATTGCCTATTTGAGCATTACAGGTACATGAATGCTTCATATAGTAATCGCTAATTCTTATCTTAAAATTCATTCCCCAATCCATTTGTTATTATAGTTTATAATGACATAATGAGTTGACATTTTATAAGTGTTTATGATTTACAAAGAACTTTACATAAATTACCCCAGCAGAGTCTCACAATTCTTTGAAAAAGGTGAGGAAACAGGGTTTGAGTAGTTAGGAGTCTTGATCAAAGTTAGGCATGTACTAAATTTATTCAAGGTGAGTCTTAAATCCAGGTCTTTTCAATGTCAATTCTAGTATTCTTTCCACTGTACTCCCTAAGTACCTTTTACATACAAAATAAAAAATATGATGTTCAATCCAGAATGTAACCTATAGCCAGTGTTAATACAGACAGCAAATGAGACCACTGATGAATCTTATAATCAAAGAAATACTGAAAGGATGATTGTTTTAAACCCACACAGGAAGGGGAAAATTTTTTCATGTTTTCCTTGATAATATCTAGGTTTCCATTTTGCATGTGTGCATTTTGCAGTGTTACACTGAATTAATTTCAAAGTAATATACATGAATTAAGACATAATCATGAGCCCAATATTGAAATATTGAGGACCTTAGTCGGTAGAAATATATAAAAACTGCAGTTGATTTAATCAGTATTATAGCTGTAATACAAACCAACACACAATGAAAAAATTTATCTTTCTCAGCTGAATTTCTACACAAAATTTGACATCTTTTTTTTTTTATTGATCTTAGTCCGCAATAACAGAAAAGCAAAATGTTAAGACTGCTTGAGGTATGAAAATCTAGCACAACTTTATAAATCAAGAAGTAAAACTCTTTTTTTATTCTGATTTTATTAAGCAACTATGATGAATAAGAAAATTAAGTATTTTTTACTTCTTTCTTATTCTTTATGTCATTAATAAGCCATTTAATTCTTTAAAAGCAAAGACATTTTTAAATATTAAGGGAATTCACATCAGAATTTCATTTTTTAGTTCACCCTTTTTCCAAGTGTTTTAAAAAATTTGACCCAAATATTTTGCCATGTAAAATAAGCATTCCACATCCTTCTGTAGTAAATTCAATGCCATTTGCAATATGGCAGCAATTATTCAATGTGCCAGATAAACACAGCAGGAAAAAAAAAAACACAAAACCATAGATTTCAATTTTAGGCTCCCAGAGAGCAATAATCAATGATAAAATTTCATTTTGGGGAAGTTGTAAAAAAGTACTTTAACAACAGAACCATGAATCCAAAGAGTGCTTTAACTCTTCCACTCTGGCAGCATAATTCAATACGTGGTCTGAACAACCATTTTACAATGTTTATTTAGTACAAACCATTTTAACACATCCATGGACTGAAACTAATTCAGATGCTCTCTGGCATCATTAAGAAAGGTAAAAAAGTCTAGATCATCTTAGCTGAACAGTGATTTATGACAAAGAATTCTATGCAATCATATGCAAAATATTATGCAAATCAGTTCCTTTTAATCTCAAGTCAAGAGTTTATATTCTTTTAGCAATAGAACTGCAGGACTGCCTGGAATAAAAGAAGAGCAGGAAATAGAACTTCAAGAAAGAATTTGTTTCACCATCAGTCTATACAACCTCCTCTATGCCAGTTTCAAAAGCTTTTAAAAAGAATTGATCTTTTCAGCTTTTCAAATTCCTTACACTATTATATTTTTACTGAACAATGTATAATTGATTAAAACTGCTTATAACCATAAAAAATATGGCAAACTATGTTCATGAAATCTATACTATATATATAAAAGGAAGACAATGTCCACTCTACAAAAACCAGTAGATTTAAATTCACTTTTACTAGCCTATCTTCATTACTTCTAACTTTTCCATTGGAAAAAGGGGCCTTTCCATACAGATGGATTGACCCCCAATGTGAATTTCTATTCAATAGAGGTACAACTGAGGGAGTTCAGGATAATTCTTGACTAAAAATAACCAGAAGAATGAGCATATCAAGGCTTTAAACATATCATATGGAGCTTTAATTAGGTTAGGTATGTCTAGCAGAACTTTTCCCAGGGTACCAAAATTTAGAGGCAGCTGACAGCACTTGTACTCCTTCCTCAGGTAAAAACAATTAAGTCTTGCGCCAAGTCATCAAAAATAATTAGGTTCCCTCTACCATATGTCCCCTGCAGGGGCCCACTACAGGAAAACTCTTCCACAGACTAACCTCATACTGTTCTTTACCCCAGTAGCAGCTTCCTTAGTTGTAGTCTCAAAGTATCTGGCATACTTTTATCATGTGCCAGGGTCTTAAAGACTCTGCCTCTGTACCATTGGATAGCTCTCTTCCACAAGACCCTGGACTTTGTTCTGCACAAGAATTTCTAGTCATGAATTTAATATCATAGAACAATTATACTGGTGAACCTATGCCCAGTGTGCCTGTAATAAGTCACTTGGCCAGTCAATAAGCATTTATTAAATGCCTACTATGTGTTAGCTAAGTGACTAACAGGAAGACTCATTTTCCTAAAATCAAATCTGATCTCAGACTTGTACAAGCTATTTGACCCTGGGAAAGTTATTCAAAACTATTTGTCTCAGTTTCCCCTTCTGTAAAGTGAATTGGAGAAGGAAACGGCAAACTACTCTAGTATCCTTGTCAAAACAAACAAACCCAAATGAGTTCGCAAAGAATCTGACACAACTGAAACAACTGAACAATTATCACAAATATGTATCAGGCACTGTGTTAAATGCTGGCTTATGGATAAGAAAACAGACCCAGAGACTGAAATCATTTGTCCAAGGTTATGTAATCACTTAACAAGTTTATTGTAATAATGTTATATGTAATATAGTATAATAATTATAAAACTTTATATTGCTAAATGCTGAATATATTCCATGTTTGAATTTGCTAAAATTAAAGAAAATTAAGTATCTGAAAATATAAATAAATGCTGGCTTATATAAATATTGGAAAGTTTATAAAAGTAAAAATTACTAGCCACAATATTATTCCTTAAAGTTAGCTTTGCCATATCTCTATATCTTACTATGATCATAAGTGTTACCAAGATGGCCAAGTGAGAATGGGAAGGTAAGAAACATTAAGTTCAATTCAACAAGTTTTTATTAATTACGTATTATATGTAATGCAATGTGGAAAGCACTGGAAATATAAAGACAAAAAAATTTTAATGACCCTTGACTTCAGGAATCTAATATTATAAAAGAGAATATAATAAGTCAGTGAATAAATAAATTCAAGTTAATTTGAGAAGAAAGAGGGCTAAGTTATGGGGGAATATAGAATACCTTTGTGTAGGAAAACCAATTGACTAGAATTAAAGGAGTCCATAGCCTTGAGAGAGAGGTAAAGAGTGTATTTTCAGTGGGGGTGCAGTTTCTGTAAAGGCATGGAGGGATCAGATTAAAATGCCAAGTTAGGACCAAAATACTGAGTGTTTTGAAGTGACTAATGTGCCTAAAAAGGTAGAGTAGAGTCAAACTGTGAAATGCTCAGTCAAAAAAGGAATATCACAGAGATAAGGAGTCACAGAAGTTTCTCAATAAAGGGAGAGAGTGAAATGATCATTCTTATGATTTAGGAAAATTATTTTTAGTATCTTTGTGGGAATGGAGTAAGGACACCAATTATGAATGGGACAAGGAGTTGAGGAGCTCCTGAAACACAGAGGATTTATTTGAGTGGAGAGAGGAATATCAAGAACATGACAATTTATTAGATATGAGGAGTGAGGAAGAGGCAAAAATAGAGCATGACTACAAGCTAGGGGACCATGGTAATTGGACCATGAACCAAGAAAAAAATAGTAACATTAAAAGAAAAAAGGGGAGTTTGAAGAGTAAGTTTATGAGGGAAAAGGCAAGTTCATTTTAGATACATTAAGTTTTAAATAAATTCATTACATTAGAAACAAAGAAGACAACTCTGGACAGAGAATAGGACCAAATTTATAGATCTGGAAGAGAGAATCATTAAACCTATGAAACTCAGGCAATAACCAAGAAAGAGTGCAAAGAAAGAAAAGATACTAGGCCACTGGCAAAAGTTTTAGGGTTAAACTAAACCACCAAAGCATGTAAGCTAAAAGTTACTTTCAATCCTCATCTTCATCCTCACAGAATTATCACCTAAAATTTTGCTTATCTCCAAGCCTTCAAAGATAATGAGTTCACAAGTTATGAGTTCACAAGTTATGTAAAACTGCTAAATCCTTCAGATTATTTTTTCCATTGAATTACTTCCAAATATAACCTCTACTATCTTATAAAGAGAATTGGTGGTGCTCAAGATGAAAGACAAGTCTGCTTGTGTTAACAAACAAATATTAATAAGCTTACAATATCAGAGTTGGAAAAGAACTTAGCACTCATTTATTCTTACTCATACCTGAAAAAAGAACCCTCTCAATAACAAGATGTTATCCACCTTTTAATGATGTCTTTTGAAAGAGAACTCTCTACCTATTGAGATAGCTTATTTTACTTTTTGGATTAACTTTATGTCAGGCTACTATGTCTGCCCACATTCAGATCCTAACTCTGGTCTTTATTAGCTGTGTGATTCTGAGCTCTCTCTCTCTCTCTCATCTTCAGTTTCTTCATCTGTAAAATGTGGACAATAATAATCCCTTCCTTCCAGAGTTGTGAAGATAGAATGAGATGATAGAGGTAAAACACTTTGCACACTTTAAAGTATACAAATAAATGCCATTTATTATTATTATTATTAATATTATTATTATCATTAATTTTACTCCTGATTTTAGGAAGACTGTCCTTACATTAAACTTCCATTCAAAGCTGAAGCATGCATATATTAACTCTATCTCTTGAGATGAGTAGAATAAATTAAAGCCTTCTTTCATGTGATAATTCTTCAGGGTTTTAAAAGCAGATCTCATGATATTCCCAAGTCTCTTCTCCAAGATGTACTAGCACAGACCTGTGGAGCTATTGATCCAAAAACTAGATGTAAACTGATGTTCAATCACATTCATCTTACAATGAGAATTCCTGAAGAAATAAATATGTGACTATGGCACTTTAAAATTTCTAATGACATTTTTAGCATACCCAGTCTATCACCCTAGTTTATTCTGGATGAAGCACAAAAGTCATTTTTGACTGTGAATGCAAGCAAGTAACTCAATTTCTAATTTTGTACTTTACCCTTAAGTGTTCCTCTTTCCTCGTAGATTTCATCTGCCATAGATTTTTTTCAGTGCATTAAAAGCTTTTGAGGATAAAAAGGGGTTTCTACTCTACAAGGATCAAATGAACTTGTAACAGTGTATGTTCAAAAGATAGTGCCCATCCATTGAAAGAGGACTGAAAATATGTGAGTATAAGAATGTTATGGAATATTATAGAGCTACAATTTAATGGTACATTTTAAGAACTCATGGAAATTTCAGAGGCTTTGAGTGATTCAGTGCAGATCTAAGGGAACAGCACCTGAAGAACAATTTACTCAAGGATGATAATAATGTAAAGGTAAATAATACTGAATAAAATCAGAAATCTGGACAGTTTGGTGACTAATTATAATTCTATTTAAATATTATGGAAGCATGCCTCCCTTATCTCAGGAGAAGAAGGGTAAACTATAAGTAAAAAATGAGATATAAATCACTAGAGATAGTTGATGCAATGATCTATCTTTCTTAACATTTTTTTGCAAGGAAACATTCTGTCAAGGAATAGGATATTCATTAGGAAGTGATGGAACATAAATAAAACATTGATCTAATTTTTAAAGCAAATTCATTTTTAAATCGTTATCTTTACTTTGGAAAAATAACATAGTTCTGTGGATAGAGAACTGGTTTAGGGGGTAATAAAAATATGAGTTCAAGTCTCATGCTGAGTTCAGTAATCTGACTTCTGTTGTGTGGAAGGAACTTTGCTACTATGTTAAAGACAAAAAATAATCTGTGCCTACTAGATATGTGACCATGAACAAGTCTCATGTCTCAAAATCTTGGCAACTCTCTAAGATTATATTACCAAATAATTGTCCAAGAGCATCAATGGAGGGAGTTTCCATACTTAAAGTTATCCACACTGATTAGATCTTTGAAATCTCAATACTAAATACTAAAAGCAAATAAGTTATTACCTGACATTGCTTTTCTAAACACTGGCCAGTCTCCTGTAAATGAGCAAATGTTGCTTTAAAACAACATTTTACAAAACAGTATGGAAAAATCTAAGCAGATTCATCTGCAATGCAAAAAAAAAATTGATCAAAGCTCATACTCTCCTGACCATGAGACAATAGAGTCATCTTTGTGTGTGCTTTGAGCCTCAGTCAAATAAAATAGCATGTGTGTGAAGGTTCATTATAAAATTAAGACGTATTATACAGATGTAAGCTATTATTACTTTTATTATTCTTAAAATTCTTTCTGCAATGACTTCTAAACTTTTCTACTTTAGGAACAAGGGAGAATGGAAAAATTGGGATAGTAACTATTAAAAATATAAATTATGAAACTGTTTCTGAGCTACCTAGCAAAAAGCTGTTCACATAGGAGTCAAAGCTGAATCATGTCTGAATTTCTTCTACCTCTCAACACCTTTACTATCCTCAAGGAATTTACATTTTACATTTACATTTACATTATAATCAAAGTGACAATAAGTACATGTTAGTTTTATTATTGGGGGAAGAAGGTTCCTATAGAATATGACTTTTCTCTTTAAGGAAGGCAGGAATTCTAAGGTATAGAGGTGAGAGGTTGAGAACATTTCCAGGCATGCAAAGGCTTTGGAATGTTCATGGAGTTTGTGTACAAGGAATAGTGAATCTGCCAGTATGATGGGAATTTAGAGTGTGTGTGTGTGGAAAAGCAATATATAATTAGAAGACTAGAAATGTTGGATGAGGACAAAAGAGAAATAGAATGAGACAGAGATAGAAAGAGAAGCACATAGAAACAGACAGATACATAGATAGGGACAGATAGAAACAAAGAAAAGTCATGCTTTTTTTTAGGGTTTTTTTTTTGTGAGCCAATGGTGTTAAGTGGCTTGCCCAAGAACACATAGCTAGGTAATTATTAAGTGTCCAAGGCTGGAATTGAACTCAGGTACTCCTGACTCCAGGTCCGGTGATCTATCTACCTAGCCACCCCTAGGTCATGCTTTTTAAGTTGTTCTTGCACATGGCTCTTGATAAAGTATAAAGTATGTCTTCATTCTTGAGCCTCCCAAAAAGGTCTCCTTGAGTAATAATTAGACTTGATCCTTTCTAGGTACAATTTAGAGCTAGAAAGGATCTTTATTGACCAATTAGTCCAATGCCCTCATTAGAAACTAAGTAAAGAGGTAATTAAGTGATTTACCTAGGGTCACATAGGCAGTAAATGAAAAGGGGTAGGATTTGAATCCCAGCTTTCTGGTTTTGAATCCTGAGTTTTCTGTATTGTCTAATATTGCACCCCAAAACACTGATATTCTGGTACAAAATATTTGAACAGGATGACTACTATCACATAATAAGAACCCCTAAGAGCAGATTTGCAAGGATGTCATGGGCATGAATTCCTAAAGAGAAAAGCATTGGATAGGGCAAAATCTGCCATGGAGCTTAAAATGTAAGTTCCTTAAGGGCAAGAATGGTCTATTTTTCTTTTTAACATAATACTTAAAACTTAATAAGTGGTAAACAATTGGTTGCTGATAGATTGGTTTCCTTTATAAGAATGTGTTTTAAAACACATATTTGGGACATTCAAAACAAAAGACATCAAGGGAATAATTTAAACTACCCCAGAAAAGTCAACACAGTCTACATTGTAAACATGTGTTTGGAGACATTTTAAAAGGCATATTATTGACCTAACAGACTGTAACATCTCCAAATGGCTTGAAATCCTAAGTCTATAGACCATAGCAACTTATTGGTATCCTAGATACAGTCATAAAGTGTTTTTTAAATGCTGTTTTGCATAAGTGCTTAGCCTTCTGAGAAAAATGTTAACTATAAAGTATATTTTGTTCCAGAAAGTTCATTATCACGATTTTGAAACTTATAAAAAAATCCTATTAATATTTGACCTCAAGGCGCAATAACATAGAGTCAGAGCGGTATTCTGGAAAGAGTCCTGGATTTTGGAATTAGTAAAATCTCCATTTTAATCCCACTTCTGCCTTCTTGACTGTGTAATTAGAGAGGAAAGTTACTTAACCCTGAGTCTTAGAGTGCTACACTGGAAAAACAGGGATATTAATATCACTTACCTCACAATGTGGTTAGGAGACTCAAAAGAGTTAATGTATGTAAATTGGTTTATATGTAATACCTTTGTATAATAGAGATGGTTTCTCTCTTTGTCTTTCTATTCTATCACAACATTTAGCATAATGTCTTGTAGGCATTTAATAAGTTGTTAATTGAGTGGAAAATCTTAAAATGCACAGAAATATTAATTATCATTATTTAATGATTTTCTAAAACATCAAATATAGTTTTTAAATTCATTTCAATCTTTTACAATAGCAAAAAATAAAAATTTTTATGAACAGATCTAATTTTATCCTTTGTGTATTATAAGGTATGTCCATCTTTAAACTGATCTTATATTATCTTTTATATTCTGTCAAAATTCCACAGGGGTTTTTGATCAATATTTATCACACATTTTAAACCCAATTTCAATCTAAGATAGCTGTGAAATTATTTGATATGATATTTTTTGTTTGTTGAAAATATAAATGCTCTCTTTATACTTTTCTATAATTCCACAAACCTAAAATTGTTGCAAAGAAGAAATTTACTAAAATATTATCGAAGTCAAGGTATATTACTGCTTAATGATATACTTAGCCAGATAGAAAAACATTATTTAAAAGGTGAAAAGCAATCTAAATATCCCAATCTACTTTACTTTTAAAACTCTCCCGATTCTCTCACAAAGGAACAGTATCTTGCTGGTCATTACCATCTCTTAGAAATCCTAACAATTTCATTAAAATGTAGCAAAAGAAATGGAAGGGTTTCCCATGAATAATAAATGGATAGTTATAGAAAAACAAGCTAGGAAAAGTTTAATCACAATATGAATATAATAAGATTCTTGAAAAAGCAAATTTCTTCCTAAGCAAAACATTAGACTCAATGTAAGATGACTGTAGCACCAATAGACATTTGTTGAGTAAGAAAAATATTTCCTATATTCACTGAATTAAGGTAAAATTCAAGTACATTTAGGCAGAAGTTAGAGCCAATATAAAGTTTTACTGATACTACAGGAATGGGAATATTAAGAAATACTTGGCTAAGTTTTAAAAGCAATAATTAATACGGTCATTTAAAAGCATATTTCTATGGTTCCCATCAATTTTTAGTAAGATTTTCAAACAGAGGAATCAGACTAAAGCATGGAAGACAAATCTTTTTCTACTTCTAACTCACTGAAGCTACATCAAAAGGAATTTAAAACAATTGAGTATAAGCCAAAGTGCTACAATTCAAAGTTTCCTTTCATACTCAGTGAACCCATGTTGAGTCTTGAGCTATGTCTTATCTCAACTCTTTTAGAAGTGCTAAATAAGTGTTTCTTATTTGTATTACTTTCATGTTGAAATCAGATATGGAAAGAATATGCATGCTCTCATTTAAGAATTAAGGATGAAAACAAGTATCAATGTACATCTTGTCTTCATGCAGGACATTTAGAAACATTATAGTTGCTCATAGTTAAGATTATATGCAATTTTATAGAAAATCTCAGGGCATACCAAAAAAACAAAATTGGTATAAGAAGTTTCTCCCCAAATTTTTATTCTTATTCTCTTCTCTCTCCTATATTTTTTTTACATCTTCCAACCTCCACTATTTCCTCCACACTATTTCCATGTACATAACAAGTGGAAAGACATGAGCAGTCTTAAGCATCATACTTGGTGATTCCTTTTGTTTCCTTTTAAATATAATTTTATGTGAAGTATTTAAAGGTAAGTTGGGGCATAATTATGAGTATATATGTCTTTTCAAGGAAGTAAAAGTAGGGAAAGCAGAGTTCTAGGAAAGAACATGTTATCAGCAATGTGCCGAAAATTGAAGAAAAGGACTTGTTCCTTCAAAATCACGCAGAGTCATTAATGCAAAATAGGAACAACAATTTATTTAAAGTTACTCTTAATTCCTGGGTGTTGACAAACACATTTTTCCAGAATGAATTTTTGTTTTATTTTGTTTTTAGTCTAAAATTTAAATTCTGAAATATTATAGTTTTCAGAATTAAATAATAGACATACGGTTGCAATGAAATAATAGAAATCATATCTAAATAATATCTAAAATATATAAATAATATCTAACATTTAAATGTCTAAAAATATCTAAATAATACCTAGAAAAAATTTTTTAAAGTTACAACTTTGATAGAAAAAAAAAACATTACTTAAGGAATAGACATAAAAAATGATTCAAAGTAGACCAGGAGTCTAATTTTATAAAATTTCCTTAAGAAGACTAAATAGATTTAAACCACTAGAATGTATAAAAGTTATTTGATGTTCTTTCTGTGGATTTGCATCTAAAGGTAATCTCTGCTCACTACTACTCTGGTGACCAAAGACAAGTCATCAAACTACCCTTTGCCTCCATTTACTCATGCACATCATGAGAGGGATAGACTAGATATTCTCTAAAGGCCCCTTCAGTTTTAGAGGCTCTTTCAATGGTATCAGTATCATATTTGTCAAAGATACCAGTATTATACAAAAATTGTCATCAAAAAACCCCATAGCATTAAAATGTTGACAAAGTTCATGTTAGTCACCAGGCTTTTGGTTTTTGTTTAAAATTGCAAATAATCATTCTCTCTATCATACCTCATTTATAGGTGTGAATACAAAATAATGAATTCTGCCAAAGATCATGTTTTTTGAGAATTACATGGTAGGAAGAAAACGATATGTCATAACTGAACTGACTTATTATCTAAATTTAAATAATGTTATCAGAAAAATGCCTGACCAGAAAAAAAAATGGATAGACTGGACATGTGTGGCCAGAGGAACAAATTATTTGCTCCATTATCATTCACAAAATTTTAGAAAAATATGGGGAAGCTTCCGCTCTCAGGATGTTGGATGAACCCCGAATTTATGGAAGGACTGAAAAACAGGAAAGAGTGAGCTGAGACCTGTGTTGTTAAAATGAAAATCCATATCAATGAGATCAAGATCAGTTGGGAAACAAGGTAGAGATAAAGTGAAATACTTAAATATATAGTCATCAATGATTAGTGTTTTGAAGGTTGCTCATCTTTAAAGATAGTTCACATATAAATGATGTGAGGAATGTGAATACTTGAAAATATGGGGTATTTTGTCATTTTAAATTTCTAATTCAGTAATTATAATCAACAAGAAAAAAACTAATTTTTTGTTTTATATAGATTGACTCAAAAAAGTAAAATGGAAGTTTGGTAAATAGTAAGTAATATTATCAAAATATATGTAATCTCCATAGTGCTGGACAAAACTTCTTTTCTAAAAAACAAGCAAGGACTTTAAAAAAATCATGTTGAAGGGCGGCTAGGTGGCATAGTGGATAAAACACTGACCCTGGAGTCAGGAGTACCTGGGTTCAAATCCGGCCTCAGATACTTCATAATTTCCTAGCTGTGTGGCCTTGGCCAATGTACTTAACCCCATTGACTTGCCAAAAAGAAAAGAAAAGAGATAGAATTCATCAAACTCTTGTTAATAAAAATTTCAGGAGTTCTAGGAGGCAATGGCAGATGTTGATGTTATTTTCCTGTACTAGAATTTGAATTTAAATCAAACTTTTCTTCTATCAGTATTAAAGAATTTATTTTCTTTTTAAAGGTTAATTCACACTGGTTGGAATAGTTGAGGGCAAAAATGTTCTGATTTTCATTACCCTTTTTTTTTTCTCAGTGTTCTTGGTATTCCATAAACTTGAAAAGCATTGACTGAAGTAATAACGTGAAGATCTGAGACTGAAGCATGAATCAGCATCCTCTTGTCATAAAGCCATGGTGCAATGATCCCTGCAGAGCTCTAAGACTTGATTTAAAATGGAAATGTTCATCCCCTCCTGAGCCAGCAAGATTAAACTTCTAAGATCTCACGTATATCACCTCTGTTCTGAAGAATACTATGGGAATAACTTTTCACTGTTCTTGATCTTTTAAATCCCTCTAATAATCTCTAAATGAGCATTATAATATGTGTATGTATGCAAGCATGCATGAATGCATACAAATAAATAAAGGGACAGAAACTTTAATATATTTTGTAGACTTGCAACTTCTATGGGGGGGTGTGGTTAGAGTTAAGAAATACTCAAGTAAAAATTAAGTTATAGAAGACCTAGGGATTCACCTTTGCAAAATGTCCAGAAAAGGGAAAGATGTTAAATTGTAGTAAACCATAGTAATGTCTAAAGATCATAGAATATGTTTTTGTGGACCTGTATTTGAAGCCAAACTCTGATCCCTGTTACTCATATAACCCAAGAAAAAAATCTTCCAACTTCATTGGACCTCAATTTATTCATGTATGTCACAAGGGGGCTAAATTAGATGCTCTCTAACATCTCTAACAACTTTAAAGATTCTGATCCTATTTGCCACATCTAGGAAATTGCCACAAATATATTGAAATATGTATAACATATATACTTGATATATACAAACATACATATATAAGCATCTGTATATTTCTATATCTTAAAATTTAAAAATTCAAAAGTTTCTTTACAAATAATAGGTATTTCACTATTAAGGATTTTTTTTAATTAGTGGGACATTTACAAAATCCAACAATTTTGTATAAGACTATTTATTTGTTTCTTGGTATACATTTTTCTTTCCTCTAACAAAATGTTTCACTTTAGTGTATGTATCCTGAATACCTGGCACATATTAGGTGATTTATAAATGCTTTTAGAATTGAATTGAATTATCCGTTCATCAAATATTTATTCAAAACCCACGGCATACAATATAATGTACTGGGCACTGGAGGAGATAAAATTAAGACGTTTAGAAAGAAGATTTTAGCTCTGTTCATATCACTAACACCATAATCTGGAATGAGATGTAAATATAGATAACTGTAACATATAACATTCTATGATAAGTGTATTAGCAATGTAGTAGAGATAGAGAATTATAGTCATGTACAACAGCAATATTTTCCAAGCCAAAATTAAGTTACCAGCAATTTTTTTAAGTTACACTGTTACTAGACATCTACTTTTTAGTTCTTTTTACAATCTAAATACTTTCCTTCTTAATTGGCATATATCTAGTTCTAGCCTATCAAAAATCTTTGTTGTATAATTTCTATATTTCCAATGTCTTTTATGCCACCTCACTAACCAGTGACCAAAGATGAAGTTCTAACTAACCCAATTTCATAGACTATCATCATCTTTTGGATGTATTAGGGGATAAAGAAATTTCCATCCTGAACATACCTTAGGTAAGTCTGTTCTGGATAACTTAAGAATCTAATTTTGAGGGGGGAAATAGAAATAAGAGATTCAGAAAAAATAAATCTTAGGAATCTGTGTCTAGTTTATTTTCCAGGTTAAATGTTCTTTTTCTAATATGTATTTTTTTCTTCTTAAATAAACATTTAAAATAGGTTAAATGAAGTTCATTTTTTTTAATGGATCACATTTCATAATTTGACTCCTGAGTGTGCACTACCACCATCAGTTGTGTCTGTATGTGACAGTATATGAAGATACGATATTTTCTCCTACATCTCCATCTGCTGGCTCAGAGAAAAACAGTCAGACAAAACTGAATTTGACTTTTTCATGTCTTTAGCTTAACATTTCACATAATAAGTTTTTTCTATGTAATTGAAATAGGAAATTCTTTTTTTAATGACCTTAGATATTATTTAAAAAGAAAAAGTTTGCTTATTCTGATTGAAGAACAGATTGGTTTCAATATATCATAATGTCATTTTAAATCATCTTTGCTGGGATTGAAGTTTTTAAGGATTTTGGGGAAAAGTCCCTTTCAAAATTTTCTTTTTTAAATTAATGAGACAGTTTCCCTCTAATTGTCAAAGTGATGAAACATGCATTATTCACCTCCAAAGTTTGCTCACATCTGTTGCATTTAACTGAATGTATTTTGTGATAAAGCTAAGTCAAGATTTAGGAAAATGCTTTTAAAAATTCAAATCTTTAAGGGACATTTATGAATAGCTAATGCAAGAAGAACAAATACACCTATGCTTCACTATGAAAAAAATTCTTGACAAAACATAATGAATTGTCATATGTGTGTGTGTCCATACACCTGAATGAGATAAATATTCCAAAAGGTTAAAAACATTCACAAAAAGAAACAAGAATAGGTCAATCATCCTAGAACATTTTTTTCAATACTAATATTACTGGATTCAACTACTGAGAGTATAAGATTAATATCAGAAAATTTCCCACTCCAAAAATAAAATTCCATTTTGTGAACAATCTAAAGGGGGAGGAGGACCCTCAAAATAGTTCCATTTGCCTTGGAAGTAAAAATAAAATTGAAAGTATGTTTTGCTTTTTGTCTCCATATAGTTAGTGAAATAACAAATAACAAATGATTGCCTTTTTAAAATAGGCAACTTTACTACTTTCACTGTAATTGTTAAAGAGGAAAGAAAGAGAAGTAAAACATATAAACAAATATGACTTACTCAAAAATAAATAAAATGTAATATGAGCTCTTCATTTAGATTTTCTAACCATGCTATTACTCTTCTTGGTTCCTTCACCTAGCGCTTATTTTATCTGGACTGATACAGAAGCATCTCAGTCTGGTATTCCATATACATGGAAATGAATAAGATATACCATAATTAAAAGAACTAATCTACTGAAAATAGAACAGAAATATGCCCTATAAACCTTGCTTTTCTGTGGGATGTTGGGCAAGTCATTTTACTTCTCCAGGCCTCAGTTATCTCATTTGTAAAATAAGGAGTTTAGACTTGATTACCTTTATAGTCCTTTCCAGTTTTAGCTATATGACCCTATATGGTTTACATTTAATACTGTGACATATCTACTACTTTATAAGCTACACAATTTTTTAAAATGAAAGCAGGAAAAATGCCATCAATGTCTAGACTAAAATGGAAAAGAAATTATATATGAATGTTGATTGGTCCTGAGCAAAAATTATTTAATTCCAGGGTGAGTAGGTTAGGGAAAAAGCACATAGGAACAAGAGGTTTTTGATGAATTTTGACAAGATTAAAAGGATCAAGGTCAATATGGTGAGTTTATATAATATTCTTAATATTACCTACCATTGCACTCCAGCGACTCACTTACTAGTTTAGTTGAGTTGGACAGTATGGCAAGAATTATAAAGAATCAACTTTAAAGCCAAGAAGACCTGTGTTTAAGTTCTCTCTCTGACACAGGCAAGTTTTATTGCTCTATGAAAATCACTTAAGTGTTTAAGATAATACTCTAAGAATAGAAATTGAAAAAATGTCCACCTTCAGCAACAGAGGGAGTTTCCTTATTTGGCAATTGAACTTCTAGCTCTAGTCCCATTCCTTATTCCTATATTCTGTCTAATCATATCTTTAAAACAGTTCTTTGACATTAACTGAGACCAAAGATGGCTAAGCATTAAAAAGAGCTAGGTCTCATGAGTTTTTTAACATTAGATTTGAGTTTCTACATAAGATTATAATACATCATACTTCATCAAATAACTGAAGAATTTCCTTATAATTTTGGAATCATAGTTGTTAATCTGAATTGTATTACCTGAAAACTGTAAAATATTTTGGGCTCCTTTGTAACCTTTCTCAGAATTACCTGAATGAATGACCCAAATTAATGGGTCATGTTTTTGTTGTCATGTAAAGTAAAACAAGTGGTACATAAAAAATGTTCATTTTCTCTTTCCAGTAAGGTTTCTCAGGCACATGTATTGTCTAAATTTGGACACTCAGATTCTGATTCTCTGTAGTTGCTTATAGTTACTTGTTTAAACAAAAAGTCTAAATCTTACGCAAAATAACATTTTGAAACATTAAAACAAAAATACGGAAGAAATCATTGTATGATTGCTAACTAACTATAGAGAAAGAATCTGTAGACTACATTGAAACATCCACACGCACGTGCACGTGTGTGTGTGTGTGTGTGTGTGTGTGTGTGTGTGTTAAAAACACTGTCTTCAAACTGTAAATTTTCTTTTGTGTTTCAGTAAGAAATGTGGTTGTTAGGAGAGTTATTCATGTCAATAATAATTGAGTTAAAAGTAAAAATTGAATAAAAAATGATTTCAGTCATATTCCCTTATATAAGGCAAAACTCTTAAAGGAACTTTATATTTGAGATCTAGGTATTCACTAGATCCATTTTAAAGTTCTCTTCTTATTACAATTATTTTTAAACCTTGTTTCCTGGTCATATTGAGACAGAGAAATGTTTGCTAGCACCTGGTAGAGTAGATTCACTACACATACATTTTTGAGGATTTGAGGGGACCTTCCATACAAGTCACTGAGAATTTCAAAAAAAAATGCCCCTTAAAATTACAGTAACTCCATCTTTGCAGCTCTACTACCTTCTCACCCACCCACCACCCCATGTCCCAGACCCTGGCAAATATTATTATACTGTCTATGACCTAAACTACAAAATTACTTTAGTGACATATGTCTTCCTCTCATTATTGTCTCCTGAAGACCAACTTCCTCATTTTTTTCACCCATAAGCACTGACATTTCAGGTATCTCTTGTATTCGCAGTACTCTTCCTGATTTAGCAATCAAAGATTCCATCTCTTCCCACCCCCAGTTTTCAAAATAACCTGATGACTCAAATCTATTAAAACCAGTTTAATTTATTGATTATAAACTCAAGATTTGATGGAATTGGAATTTCTATCACTTCTTCCCGAAGATGTTGGCGAAATGCGAAGACACTTCAGGTCTGTTTCCCCCATCCCCGCTGGAAGAAAAATTCACCTAGGTTAGGATGTGATTGTGTGTGTGTGTGTGTGTGTGTGTGTGTGTGTGAGAGAGAGAGAGAGAGAGAGAGAGAGAGAGAGAGCCAGAAAGAGACAGAGAGAGAGAGAGAGAGAGAGAGAGAGAGAGAGAGACAGAAAGACAGAGACAGTGACAAAATAAGAGACAAAGTGAGACAAAGAGACAAGTGAGAGACGAGGAGACGAGAGACTTTGTGTGTGTGTGTGTGTGTGTGTGTGTGTGTGTGTGTGTGTGTGTGTGTGTTTTGGTAGTCATTGGCAGAGCCACTTTCATCCTTTAATATGATATAATGGCGTGAAGATCAAGGCTGAGGGGGAAACGATCAATCCACTCAGTAGGAATTTATGGAAGCCATCGGGAGAAACAGTCCCTTGCTAGCGGCAGCCCGGACCAAGCTCAGGGTTGCAGTCTGGGTAAGCTGGGGGGAGGGGGCGCGAGGAAGGAAGGATGGAAGTGGAGATTCGCAGCTAGAGGCGAATTATTTCAATACATTTAAAAAAGCAGTTGCTTTGTCTTTCCATTATATTGATGGCAGCCAAGCAGGGACTACCCGCAGGTAGAAGATAGTTGGGAGATGAAAGGGGAAATGAGGGTGACAGGGGGCTAATATGGATTGCAGAAAAGAATAAAATGGCTGCAAGACAGCGGTTCCTTCTCAAACTCAACCAGATTCAATTGTTTTCAGATCTCTTTCCATTTCGTTTCCTTTGCTGAAGCCCCGCGATGCAACCCAAGGCTAACTGAGAGCTGAGCAGGCAGAGTCCGCTAGCATAGAGCTGCCGGGTGGACAAAAGAAACCCTTTCAGAAGAGCCTGGAAGCTCCATCGCCTTTACAAGGACCCCACACTTGCAAAAGGAGATTTCTCCCCTACCCTAATTGAACGCATACACACAAAGTCTGAACTAGGAACCAAGTCTAATTTTCCTAGTAGAGGAGAAATCCTGCCTGGTAAACAGCTAACCAGGGTCCCCTCAAAAAAGGTGTTATGTAACGCACCCCGAGCCCAGCGCATCCGGAACCATTTTTTTTTTTAATGTGCCCTATGGAAAAGGAAACAGTCAATGTTCTGTGGAGCCCTGGTTGTCTGTGCAGGAGTTGGAAGCCGCTACTAGACAGACAAGCTAGGAGCTCTCATTCAATCCCTGGATCTGTCCAGCATCCCAGGAGTCTGCTTACCCTCAGAGAACAGTTTGTCCACGTGAGGCAACAACGCTTGCAAGGGCAGAGTAGAATAGGGAGAGAAGGGGGTGAAGGGAAGAGACCCCAACATAAAGGCCTGGGGTTGAGAATGGGAACATAGAGGCCCTAGGAAAAAGCAGGCAGGCCCAAGCCACCTCAACCATACCCACGCCCCCAAAACCCCTAGTGCGCACACACACTCTCCAGTTCTCCTTTACTCCTTTCAGTCAGCGGGGCCCCCCCTACTCTTCGCACCCACCCCAAAGGCGCACCCACCACCACCACCACCCACTTCCTAGCACCCAGATTCTTTCTTGTTCATTTGAATAATATGAATATTCATTACTCACAAGCATTGGTGACTGCAAAGCTGTTGGCTACCTCCAGATTGTCGATGTGGGGCGTCAGCCTAAACTCTGAAGTGGAAAACTGAACCATCCCTACCCGAAATGCACTGTATTCCTGATCTGCGCCCCTTGGAAATAACCCCCCTGCAAAGAACAAACACAGGAAACAAGAGAACATTGTCAGTACCAGGAAGAGAGAAGAAGAGGAGATCCCTCTGGGATCTGTTCATCCTCTAACGGGGAAGATAAAAGCATCATCCCTCTGTGGGAGTGGGGACTCAGATAATCCAAACTATGAAAAAAGGGGTCATGCAAATTATCAGAAACAGAAGCGATAAGGTAGCTAGCCAAAGACGTTCGCCTTTTCCTTTCACCAGAAACGTTCCTATATAGATCCTGAGAAACACAAGTACACGTAAAACATTGTGCAATTTGGAAGGCGAGCATCTCCCTCTTTTGTATCACGGGCATAGCCTTTCCCCACATTCTAGTTACTATATGTATATTCGAGATATTTAAAATCTGGAATGTGGTCAAGGTATGACATAACTCTACATGACAAGAATTGCCAATTGTCAATCCAGAAAGAAGGTTAGCATCGAATAAAGGACAATTTCAAGGCATATACTAAGATTTACCTACCTATCTGTATGCTGTTAGAAGAGACACCAAAAATCAGTCCCCAAAAAACAGGAGAAAGGAAGACAGAAATATGCATAATCTTTTGCATTTCCAAGAAAAGTAGAGCATCCACAAAATATTCTTTCGTTGTTATTCTTTTCCTCCTCTTCCTCTGAACGTTTCCTTGAGTAAATTAGATCCTCTGCATTTTGGGAGACCAATTCAGCACCAAACCCCTAAAAACCTCTAAGTGGAGGCTGGGGGTGCCTCTTGTCAGAGCTGCTGTGGCGGGTGCTAGTCTGATGGTTGTCCCAGCTCCAGAAGTCGGAAGCAATGGTTGAATGCAGTTTTCAGTGGTGCTGCTGCTGTGGTCCGGGTGTCTCGGTACATTCAGCACACTCACATGCACTCACACACACTCACCCTCTCTCGCTCGCTCTGGTTCTCTTCTCCCTCTTTCCACACACACGCACGCATCCAGACAAGTCACAGAGGCAGGCAGTCCCAGGCGCGCGTGCGCGACTCGCAAAAGCCGCCGGGAGCGCGCCTCTCCCCAACACCCCTCCTTTTGCTCACCCCACGCAGCTCCTAGAGCAGGGCTTCGCCGCACTTGGCCGTGAGCTCTGCCTCCACCGTGGCGGCTGTTCTCTCACCCGCGGAGCAGCTGCCACTGAAGGCACACTAAGCCCAAAGCGGGTTCAGAACCGAGGACAGCGCCACAAGCATAGCAATGAAGTGCCCACCGGATCTGCCACAAAGCTGGAAAGAGAGAAGAAAGGCGGGTGCGGGGAAGGGCGGCTTGCTATTCCCCAAACTGAGAGTACCAGTTCCAAAGCAAAGATTCCAGTGGCTTGAAACCGCGCCTTGCAGTTTGCAGTATTTTTAGTCGACCCTCCTTCTACCCCTGATGCGTTAAATATATTTGTTAATTCTCCAGTCTATGTCCAAACAAAAAGACAAGTTTAAAGTCCAACACAACAAATTTGAGGAAAGAACCCCCCCCCAAAAAATTGGTTTGTCGTTTTTGTCCTTTAGCTATTCCCTTCTCCAGCTGTCCAAATCCGGATCAGCAATCAAATCCACAATTTAAAAACTCACGCGATGGAAATTCTAATATGGTCTCTATGCAGGCAAGAGCACTAGACAAACAGAAAGTCCTTTCTTCAAGGGCTGATCTGCATTAGAAGGAAAAAGCCAGAAGGACTGCTTCTCTCAAACACCAACCCCAGATAAAAGAATGCAGATCTTTTCTTTTTTTTTTTAAAGGATATTCCTTATAGGATGAGACGCTGACTTTCCGAACTACATAGCATGTTGGCTTCAGTCTTGCAGCTCTCACTGCAGGGCGACCTGTAAGTGTGGATCAGAGAGAAGCCAATCTTCCTTCCTAGAAGTACATTACAATCCTGGATGAAAGGGGGGAGGGCTGAGGAAACAGCGCATTGGAGGATGAGTATATAAGAAAGTCAAGAGAACCTGAACTAGAAAGCTTGGAGAACAGCAGAAGTTCTCCAGCACTATCATTACATAGAGAGTGAGTGAGGATCTCGTGACAGAGAGCTGATATGGGATATCCGCTCTGGTCTAGGTGGTAGTATGGAGAATAACTGTCAGGGAGGAAAAGGAAAAGTCGAAACTGCAATACTGCAACTAAAATGATAATATTTCAGGTGGAAAAAACAAAAAGCAACATTTTTTTTTTCTGGGTGGAGGTAAGGGTCTTTGAACTTTTGTCAAGAAATTCTTACTCTTGCTTCCAGGACAGTTAAACTAGGAAAATTTTGAGCTTAACTCTTCTTGAAGAGTCAGCAAAACTGGACACTTAGTAATGCTTTCCTTAAAGACATCGATAGGAACAAATGTGGGCCTTTATAAAAGGGAGAAAAACAAAATTTCAAAAGCCTGCTAATCTATTTTGTTAGGCCTCCTTTTTAACATGTATTTGTCAAGATCATTACGGTCTTTTTGCTTTTTATTTTTGTTTGCTTTTAAGACTGTTCAGGCTCTACCAATAGCCTGTCGGAAAACATCTCTCATTTTGTCTCTGTAAAATAGAATGTGCACTTAGGTCTCCTACAGTTTCAACAATCTGTGATTCTATTATAGGAGCATTCCATATAAAATAGTATTTGCACATTAAAATTTTGAGGGCATATGTCTTTACAGGTCAAAATTAATTAAATATTTTCTTTAAAAAAGAAAATCAGAATTGTCTTAAAATTTTTTTCCTTAAAAATGAATTTATGAATGAATTCAAAAGCAGTTAGAAAAAGAAGAGTACTTGGAGAAAGGTAGCATAATTTATCGAAATAAAAATTAACATAATTTTAAACATCCATTAAATATGTTCCTCAACTACTAAATTATTGAAGCTTTAGTATCCATTTAAAATTATTTAAGTATGCAACAATTTTTATATCTAATGACTTCTCAACTAACATCATTATCATAAGTTATTCTAAAAAGAAACCTGAAATTCTTTGTTAGTCTATTTAATAGAATGTATTTGTTGTCAAGTCAGCTATGGAGTATTGCTAATTCAAGTGTAATAAGGTAATTTTTACTGAAGCAAATTAATTGTGCAAATATAGAAAAACAACTAGAACATATATCTTAAGAATTTAAGACACTTTCAAATACTGAAAAACACCACAATTTCTTGAGAATAAATACATATATATACCTCATCTTGTTTAATATCAAAATGTATCTTATTTCATCTTAATGCAAATCTCAGAAAAAATAAAATAATTAGGTGAAGTACACTTCATGTCACCTAAAAAAAATACCATGAGAAGTCCAGGAAGAGTTTACTACTTTGCGCCCTCTGCTGTTAAATTGCAGCTATATACCTGAATCTTAGCCACTCCCTGAAGTTGTGCAGTTAATAGTGATGATAAAGATGGAAGGAACCAGTCTAAGTATTTCATCTTTATTATTCAATGACTTAAAAAAAATCATCTGAAAGGTATGGATTTGTAAATAGGAAGTAGTGGAACTAACATTGATATAAAATTCATATTTTTATAGTACAGTTTAATCCTTTTTTTTTAAATAAAGGAAAAATTTTTTTCCTATTTGTTTTCAAATACTAGCACGAAAAATGTCTCCTTATTTTATTGATCTGAATTTCAGTAGTACACGTGCAAACACTATTTGATGTATGATGATTGCAAGAATCCATTGACTCATCAATTGAGGAAATTATCGTTAACTTGCTCATCTCCTTCCTCCAATTCCAGGTGAAAACTATCTCCCTCAAAGACTTTTTTCATAGACCTTTCCCTGAATTCGCCTTTGAACTTACCTGTCTCCATTGTGTATTCACATACATATACATATACATATATATATATATGTGTGTGTGTGTGTGTGTGTGTGTGTCTTCACTTAATCATATATTTTTAGCTTCTTGAATGGAGATTTTTGTGTTTTACTTATCTTTGTAGCTTAAAAACCCGGCCCAATTTCATTTATAATGTAGACATTTTTTATAGATGTTTCATGAAATATATTGAATAATAGAATCTAAAAATTGGAAGGGATCATATGACCCTACCCCAACAATGAAGAAATTTCTTTTCTTTTCTTTTTTGACACTGTGTAGTGGAATGAGAATAATATCTTTTGAAGTTATAAGACCTGACTTCCTATCTTAGTTTTGCTATCTATTGCCTGGTTTTAACAGTTAGTGACTGTCCTTTGGCCTCAGTTTCCTCAAATGTAAAATGAGGCAATTCAACTCCATTACCACAAGGAGGCATTCCAACACTAGTATCCTCTTGAAATCTCAGCAAACTTGTCCATAAAATGAGGGGAAATCTATTTCACTAAGTTAAGAATAACGTAACATGATATGTGAGCTATAATGTGTGTGAGCTATATGGTTCTTGAGAGATATGGTTTAAATAACGTCCCTTCATGAAAATTTCAAGAGATAGGAGGTTCAAGAGATAGGAAGAGGTAACTTGTTCCATTTTTAAGTTTTTATAATGAACTAAAATATGCCTTCTGTAATTTTCACCCACTCTTTTGTGACTGAAGAAAATGCATTTCATTCCTCTTTTATCTGGGCAATTTTTAAATATACAAAACTAGGACTTTATTTCCTCTTTTTTTTTCAGGATAAATGTCCTCACTTTCTTTGATGGACCCCTATATGACATTCCCCAGATCATCCCATCCTTTTCTTTTGTTATTATATTGATATATCAAAGAAAATGTCTGGCCAATACGTCTGTGATTCATCCAAGCATTCCATAGTGGATAGAGGCCAGGTATTGGAGTTAGGAAGATTTAGGTTTGAGGTCCGTCTAACACAAACACTAATTATATGAAAATTGATAAACCACTTAACCTCTTTGTGTCCTAGATAACTCTTAAAGACTCTACATTATAGAAATTACACTAATCTTCATCAATGAAAGGAGTTTCTTTTGATGAAAATCACAAGAATTTCATAAGAGATTCTGTCAAATACTTTGCTAACACACATACACATATATGCAAGTAAAATATTTGAGACAAACTTTGATATGTTTGTTAGCAGGATACAGAAATATCAGATGGATCATGTCATAATTTTCTAATATACTGAGTCAGATCTAGCCCAGGCAGTACATTGATTCATAATCAGTAATAGAATACAATAAAATATTTACAAAACCTAAAGCATAATAAAAAATTTGAATTTATACTAATTTTTAAAATGATATAATTTTTAATTAAGTTCAGGCAAAATGCTATTCTCCCTTTCCCTCAGGTTCAAATCAGGTCTTTCTTGATAGAGAATCAAAATAATATTTGGTCACATTTAATTTTATTTTTGAATGTGTCAATCTTTCCATTTGTATTGTAGAAATTCCTTTGCATAGCTTTCTTGGTTTTGTTTACTTTACTTTGAATCAGCTTCTGGAAAGCTTCTTTTCAAAGTTTCCATGTATACCTCATACACACATCATTTCTGTTCTAAAAATTATTCCCAAATTATTGGACATCTACTTTGCTTCCAATTCTTAGTTTTTATAAGTGGTACAATAATTTTTTAATCATATAAGGCCTTTTTTATCTTATCAACAGCAAAAGGTATGGATATTTTAGTTATTTTATTTGCATAATTTCAAATTTCTTTCCAAAAGGAGCATAACATTTCATAGCTTTGCCAAAAATGTACTAGTGTACCTATTTTCATTCATCTTTTCAACATTTTTTGGTGTCTTTTTTGTCAGTTTGCAAAGATATGATGTGAAATCTTAACATTTTTTGTATTTGCACTTATTATTAGTGATTTGGAGCATTGTTTTTATTTATGCAATTGTGAATACTTTGGAATTCTTTTGAGAACTGTCTGCACATATCTTTTGACCATTTATCTACTGGGGAATGGATTTTTTTAGTCTTACAAATAGTTACTAATTGTTTATCTATCTTGGATATCAAACTCTTAGCAGAGAAATCTGACAAATATTTAGTCTCCCCTTCAACCACATCTCTTTTTATTCTACAAGTATTAGTATTATGTGTGCTAAAGCATTTCAATTTAAGTTATCTCTTCTACTGTGCACCCAATATTAAGTTCCTTTGGTTACTTTTTAAAAGCTTATTTTTAAAGATGTTTCCTGTCTCTTTTCCAGACCCCAAGCCTCTCTTCTCATTCTTTCCCTTATGAGTCTTGCTTAAGAGTTCATTTTTATTTCCTGTTTGAATCTGATAATATATACCTTTCCCCTCTTCCCCCCCCACTCAGTCAAGTAGATTCTTCCTTTTTCTACCCTTCAGTTCCTCCCCTATTCTATAATTTTGGAAATTTTTGTGCAACCTTTCAAAAATTTATTCATCTCATTCTCTTCCTTATTCATCTTTTCTTTCTGGTTACTCTAGACGCTCATTCTTTGATTTATGACCTCTATCATTGACTGGTCTCCATGTATTCTTTTAACTCTTCATGCAATCAAAGCTTCCAAGGTGTTCATTCTAGGTTCCTCTCCTCTTTTCTTCCACTATCCTGTAATATTTCCCCCTCATTGTTTCCTCTTTTTCATTGATTGTCAATTTCAGAACAATGTCAAGTTTTGTAGGTGTTTGAGAGGACTCCATAATATGAACCCTCCCCTACAACATCCCCAATTTTGCAATTCATTACTGCTGTTTTGGTTTGGACCCTGATTGCTCAGTGTGATTATAAGCAGCAATAGTTTTTGTTTTGGCTAGAAAACTTGAGGTTCTTCCTCTCCCAAAAATATTTTTTGACTAGGTAAAAGAGGTCATTCTTTGCCTCATTTCTTACATTGCCTTATTAATTGAATGGGAGTTGCCTCAGTCAAACTGAGACCTAGAAAAACTTTTGCTTAAAAAGGAAAAAATCTTCCAGTGCAATTGGGTCACCTCCAGTCATTCTGAACTATATCTTGCCACGAGACGCCTCCACAGGAGAGAGTGAGGCTGGTGACTTTGCAGTCCTCCCTTATTTAAATCCAATTCAATTGCAAATCATGACATAACCTTATTGATGTCATGGTCCTCTTTGAGAAGGAAGGATAAACAACAACAATAAGGAGACCAGGGTGAAGGCAGAAATCTAGTAGAGGAAATTGCAAAAAGAGAGATAGGAAGTATAATGAACAGGATCTGGTGATACCCTGCCCATGAGTGAATGCTTCTTTTGTGGGACTATATTACAACATGAGAGGGTACATAGAAGGAAAGGGGGACTTTATGGGGAATAGAGAGTGGTGAATAATATATGAGTCAAATCAGGGAATGATGGTTGTCTTTTGTTCTCAAAGAACACCATGTCATCAGGAGCAGTGATGTACGAAGTCATCAGCCTTATTTTCTCCTCTGGAGTCATCTGGGTCCAGTGACCAAGTGTGAATCAGGATGACAGGCTTAAATGATTTGCCCAAAGTCACACAGTTAGTGTTAAGTTTCTGAGGCTGGATTTGAGTTCCTGCCCTTCTGATTTCAAGGTCAGTGGTCTATTCAATGCACCACTAAATCAAGGTGTTGCAATGAGCAGAAGGTAATCTCTGTTTTCAGAAAGACAAAAAATACAGGGAAGTGAATGAAAAGGAGGAAGAAAATCCAAAAAAAGAGGGAAAGGGAGGAAGCCTTACCATGAGGGTAAGAGGGGGTCCCACTACTGACCAGTCTCATCTGTGAAGAAGATGGTCAGTGAAGAGAGAGTAGGACCTTACACTGGAAAGGCCTAAGGGATTTGAAGCCTGGAAAGTCTTCTCCCAGGAGAGGGGTGGGGGGGATCGGAACCCTTACTTAGACCTAGAAGAATGAAACAACATGCACATAGAAAGGAAAATTGACTGGGGGGTATTGTTGGTCAATCAATGAGAACCAGAATGATTGAGTTAAAGACTTGGTCCTAAGAAATAAATCTAAACAGTAAACTCCAAGATATCTTGAAGATTTCAGTACTCAGAATTCATATTATTTTGGGCAGAATTCCCACAAGTAAGGGTAAAAAATCCTATGTGATTAGAGGGTGTTGGAGAGAGGGAAGGAAGGAAGGAAGAAAGGAAAAGGAGAAAAAAGAAAAAAAGGTAGGAAGAAATGGAGGGAAGTAGGAACAAACTGCCTTGCCCTTCGGGAATCCACCAGTAGGATCCCTGTTAAAAAAATGTCTCTTATTATTCTTTCTGTTATCACTCTTTTGCTGTTACTCTTAATGCTTTCTTTATTCCCTCCTACTCCATTTCTGTTGTTTGAGGTGTTTGAGAGGCAAATGATCTCTTCAGATTTGGTTTTCTTTCCAAAAATCTTTCAGACTTTTCTTTATTATTTAATGATCATCTTTTGTTCTGCATGGTTAAGCTCAGATTTGCATGATAGGTTTCTCTGGGCTGCATCCAGAGCTACACTGCTCTTTGGAACACATTGTTCCTTTCTTCCTCCTTTTTCTTCTAGGTACTGAATAGTTTGCTTTATTCAAATGTTTTTTTCTTTTGTAAATGAAGGTTCTTCTCCTGAGGGCTTGCAGAACATTGTTTTTTTTTATTTGAATTATTAAATTTAAATGCTATGCATCTTGGAATTTGTAGCACTGAATTTTTTCTGGAGATATTTTGTGAATTCTTTCTATTAAAATTTAATTTTCTGTGTTTTGAAGCTCTGGACATTTCTTATTTCCTTCATTTTCATGGCCAATTTTTTCTGGGAGACCTATGATGCTTAGTTTGTCTCTGAGCATTATGTTTTTGGTTTAGTATATTTTGCTTGCACGGTGTGCATATATTCTTTTATTTTCTTCATTGGTTACCATTGTCTTTATTAGAGTGCATATATAATTCCCTCTAGTGTGTTATTCCCCTCTTTATTTTTATGAACCTTCTAATTTTCAGAATAGTTTTATCATCATTATCCTCATCTTCAACCTCTTTAATCATTTATTTTTTATTTTTAATAGTATTTCATTTTACCCAAATATATATTGTGAAATTGTTTTATTCAGTTTTTAAGATTTTGAGTACCAAATTTTTCTCCCTCCCTTTTCCCCCTCCATTCATCTGAAAATTGTAGACAGTTTAAAATAGGTTATAATTATGCTGTCATGTGTAACATATTTCCCTATTAATCTCAGTTGTGAAAGAAGAAACAGATCGAGAAAGAAAAAAGTAATTGAAGAAAGTATGCTTCGATCTGCATTCAGACTTCATCAATTCTTTGTCTGGATATGGATAACATTTTCCTTCAAGAGTCCTTTGTATTTGTGTTGAGTCATTGTGTTGCTGAGAAGAATTGAGTCATTCACTATCACACAATGTCACTGATACTGTGTACATTGTTTTCTGGTTTTACAATTTTCACTTTGCAACAGTTCATACAAAGTTTTTTAAGAAATCTGCCTAATCATTTCTTATTGCACAATAAGATTCCGTGCCATTTGCATATCACAATTTATTCAGCCACTCCCCAATTGATGAGCATCCCCTCAATTTACAATATTTTGATGCCGTGAAAAGGGCTGCTATAAATATTTTTGTACATGTAGGTCCTTTGTCCTTGGGATACATAGCTAGAATTGTATTTTTTGCTGCTTCAAAGGGTTTGCACAGTTCATTTACTCTTTGTTCTACATAATGGTTGAATCCGTTCATACCTCCAGCAACAGTGCATTAGTATTCTAATTTTTCCACAATCTCTCCAATGTTACAATTTTCCTTTTATTTTTTCATATTAGCCAATCTGATAAGTGTGAGGTAGTATCCTTCAGAGATGACTTAATTTGCATTTCTCTAATCAAAAGTGATTTGAAGAACTTCTTCCTAAGTCCATTGACTATCAATTGTGAGATGAATTGTGTTCTTATAAATTTGACTCAGTTCACTATGTATTTGATATTTGAGAGCTTTATGAGAGATTCTTGTTATAAATATTGCTTTCCAGCTTTCTGCTTTCCTTCTAATCTTAGTTGCATTGTTTTTGTTTGCACAAAAGCTTTTTAAGTTTAATATAATCAAAATTATTCATTTTGCAAAGCTTTCTATCTCTTGTTTGGTCATGAATTCTTCCCATCCCCATAGATCTGAGATGTAGACAATTCTTTGCTCTTCTAATTTGCTCATGATGTCACCATATGTGGATCTATTCCTAGTTTGTGTCCATTTTTCCCTAAGTTTTTGTCAAATACTGAGTTCTTATTCCAAAAGCTGGATGATGAATGAATGTGGAATCATTATCTAGAGAGACATATATAGGTAATATGGTCTTACTAAATGGGCAGATGAATACATATGAAAGCTTGAGTCTGTGTTACTAGGAACAGGAATTTTTATCCAGAATGCAAGAATGAGGGAAGGGGATTTTCTTAGGTACTATTAAGACTGGTAGTCAAATTACATTTGATCAAAATATAATAAACTTGGTAATACTAATAAATAATAATAATAAAGAGCTAGAGTTCACAAAAAGAAACTTGAGAGGAAAATAGGTTGAAGGGTAAATTAGGAAAAATATATCATCAACAACAGCAATATCATCGTAAAAATTAAACCACTTTTATTTTGGTCTTTTAAGTTATAAAGTCTTCCAAATTATTGGATACATTATATAACTTTATCCTCAGAATAGTTCTTGCTAGTATATACTACAATACTTACTATCCCCATTTATGATTGAGAGACATGTTAGTTTAAGGTATTTATCAGTATTGCAAAAGATTTTATGTGCAAAGTTCAAACAAGGGATGGATTTCCTGTTAAATGGTTCTATTAATGGATGGCAGAGTACTAATTATACTGATCCATAGAACACTATGAAACCCCCCTTAGCAAAATTCATATCTTACAATAGATTGACTAACTATGGTGGCTTTAAACCAAAGTAGATAAACATATTGAAATTATACAGATAATGAGATGCAACCTTAGTGAGAAATCTCTAAGTATATATCAAGTGTTTGAATGTATACATAAATTCATACATTGATATATGAATATATATGTGTACATTAACATAAATATGTATATATATAGGATAGATAATTCAGAAAGTATATTTAGACTGATCAAATTTATTCAAAAGTAGAAGATGCTTACAATATTAAGTTGACCCATATTGGTAAAATTGTGAACCACTTTCAATGATTCCAAACTACTCCTTGCCATGAAAACCTATTTCTTATATACTAAATATTCTTAGGAATGCTTTATAACTGCAAATAATTACATAGCACCATATTAAAATTACAAAAAGCCCAAGGACCAATAAAATATTATTAATTGTTGCAAATATACTATGACATATTGCCAATCTGCATGGTTGATATAGCATTACAAGATTTTTTGATGCGGTCAGAAAAATATCATATCTAGTGAAAATTAGATACAGCAAACGGACAGTTAGAACCAGCAATAATCTTAAAATGTTAAAAGTATCAGAGGAAGGATTCCAATGTGTTGGATACCCCCATATGACAGGACTAAGAAGACATAAATGAGAATTTTATTGTATGAAAGGAATTAGAAAAATTTAGCATCTGTTAGTGGAGGAAGCATCCACATCAATGAAACCATATCAGAGTTGTAAAAGGCAAAGCTAGAAATGAACACATATTTACAGATGTAAATATATGTTATTGTTTTCCCACTATTCAGAGAAGTTGAAATAGGCTTATATAAAATAAAAAGTTGCAACAAAAATTGTGTAGTATATTGGTATACCAATTTAAGAAATACTAACAAAATTAGTAAACTTCCTTATAGGAGGATTTATTGGTCAGCTAAGTAATGGTATACTCAAAGATTGGCTCACTGAGCCAGATATACCAGAAGTCTGAAAAATGTAAATTTACTAGGAAAAGAATTAAGAAGCATTATTTTTTTCATAGATGCTAACAAACATATAGAAGATATCATACCCCCAAAGTGACAGAGATGGAAAGTATAAATAGATTCCTCTATGTTTTGAATTTATTGAAAATAGCTATCTAATGAGTGATTAAGAGAAATAAAGGCATGTCCTAAAGCATTGGAATGGATATCAAGACATAATTCTTCCCATAAAGTATTATTTAATTGATATGATTCTAAAAACTCATAATACTACTATGATTTCATCTTATATCACAGTCACTTTGTTCGTATAAAATTCAAATTAGTTAAGAAAGCTTAATATAAAATCCAGGGAATACAGAATTTTATAGTAGTTTTATATTATTCCCTGAGCAATGCACATACTTCAACAATCATGAACACTCTCCCAAGCTAGAGAATGTCCTCTGCAACCACTGAAGCAGTGTGAGGCCAGAATAGAGCCCTGAAGTCCATTAAACACACCCCCCTTCTTTCTTGGTTCTGCAGTTTTATGGGCATATAAATATTTTTGCGTCAAGTACAGCTAATGAGTTCCATAGTATGGAACACAAGCATCATTGTTCATGAGTCTGACTTGGCAACTATAACTATTCAGTTTTATAAGACTATGTAAAAATACATAATAAATGGATTGCTAATCCAAAGGTCAGGTTAAATGACCAAAATTCTCTTTGGTGACACAAGACAAAAGACATACAAATGTTATATGCACTATTTGTGTGTGCACATGTGCATGTGTGTGTATTTCAGACAGTGAGCAACAGACTGCTGTACAACCAATCACTGATTTTTATGGTCCTTTGCTATATTGCTGAGTATTTCAAATTTTAATAATAAAATATATTATTCCAGATGATAACATGAGGGCATGTTGGACTTCAATGGTCTGAGTCTATTTTCCTTAATGGGAGAAAAGAAAATATGTTATTCCAAATCTAAGCAACATTATTGAAATATATATCATGTGCTCTCTCTCGCTCTCTCTCTTTGCCTCTGTCTCTCTATTTCTCATTCTCTCTGCTTTTCCCTCACTCTCCAAACACACACACACACACACACACACACACACACACACACACACACACACAAAGATACTCATGGTTTTTTTTTTTCATTGAAGGTCATTGTCTGAATTTGCCAAAGGTTACTTTCCATTAGCATTTCAATTTAGAATTAAGAATATCATCTTGGGAAATATCTAATACTGATTTTTAAATATTTATATTTTCGCTAAAGCAAAATTAAATCTCTCATAGTTTCCCAAATTGTGATTTCTACAATTATAAAATTATTTCCTGAAATAACATGATAGAGTGGAAAGGATATTGACTGAGAATTGGGAGAAATGGATTCCTGTCCTGACTTTGAAACTGAATAACACTGTGATCTATCTCTGAGATTCTTAATTTTCTAATGTGCAAAAAGAAAAAAAAATAATTGTTGCATCACACATATGTTTTGGCAAGAAAAGATGATAAGATCCAAGTTTCAGAGCTGAATAAACTAGTGAGTGCTTTTGTGCATGTATTTATATATCTGTATATAATCTTCATTAAAAACATTTTACAAACAGACACATACGGATTAAAAATGAGGGAAAAATGAAATGTATTATTTTCTGGCAGTTACTTTCTTGTTTTTACAAAGTATGATTACAATCATAAGCTAAGGTAACAATAAAGAAAAACTATATAACCAGATGTAACAGTGGTACAGTGGGTAGAACACCAGATTTAGAGTCAGCAAGATGTGAGTTTGAATTATATCTTCTTTAGATAATTACCAGCAGAGTAACATCAGATAATCAGATAAGTCACCTAATCTCCCATGTCCTCATCTGTAAAATAGCAATAAATCACAAGGTTGGTGTAAGGATCAAATAAGACAACATGTGTAAAAAGTTTTATAAAAATTAAACTATTATAAAAATTGTAGCTGTCATTATTATTAAGAGAAAATAGAAAAAGAAAATGTATCTTTAAGCCTAAAGAAATCACAACAGATTAAAAAATATAAAAATATACTTAGAAAATAGTCTTATATAA
Source organism: Macrotis lagotis (assembly GCF_037893015.1). Classification (NCBI taxonomy): domain Eukaryota; kingdom Metazoa; phylum Chordata; class Mammalia; order Peramelemorphia; family Peramelidae; genus Macrotis; species Macrotis lagotis. The sequence goes on from NC_133660.1 coordinate 109,295,379, forward strand.
ATGATTCGAAGAAAAACTGAATCACAAAAGTGTATTCATATTAAAATCTGAATAATAGGAAATTTTCTCAGAAGTGGATAAATTTAATAAAAATTTTTAAAAAGAAATAAAATAAACTCAAAGGAAATTGTTGAAAAAGTTAAATGTAACTAACCTATGGTGACTTTTGATTGAAAATGTTTAAGAATATTCCTGTTTATCAGCATTTGAAATCTTTATAAAACTTGATCATGTGCTAAGGCATTAATCATAAATTTATTTTAGAAAGTAGTTACAACAAATGCATATTTATATACTATAATATAATAAAATTAGCAATAAGTAAATAAAATGGACATAATATATTTCTAAGAGATTAAGTAATGGCATCATTAACAATGAATTTTTTGAAGAACAAAAAACAAATAAAATCTTAATGTCAAAGAAAATAATCAAATAAACCAATATAGCAAAAGTTATACAAATAATAAATACAATATTCAGAGGAAAAATATAGTAGAAAAAGATTAAATCCTGGAGAGGCTAATAGAACTAGAATTTTTTAAAAAAATTGACAATACCAAAACAAGTACATAAAAAGAAATCTTGAAAATTGCATGGGAAATAAAGGTAAGTTACAATAAAATCAAATAAAAAATAAACGTAAGTCCTGTTTTTATAAGAGCAAATAAAAAAATTATGTTATTTAACCTAACCAAAAAAACCCAGAGAAAATGATTAAAATTTAAAAATTTGTAAATGAACCCAAGGTGTAAATGAACAAATAGATACCGAATTATCAAAAGTTATTAGAGACAACAGGAAAAGTGGCATAATTGAAAATCAAAAGGAATGAGAATATATATAAATATAATATATTTAAAATAGCAAAGTACAAAATAGAGACTTTAATTCAGTCTCAGAAAAATAAATCAGGCTAGTCACAAATGAAAAGCCAAGAAGAATGGAATGAGAATCAAAGACAGATGAATTTATAACTCATTTATATTTAAATCAATTAATATCTGTTTACTCATTTATATGTCATTTATACTTTAATTTATATCTGTTCCAAAAATAGAATCAAATAAACACAAGCAAAAATACTCTTTCTAGTATCTAGATGCATTTTATTTCTATTGTGTAAGAAGATACTAATAGACAAACAAGAGAGAAATTAAGAAGGAAAAGACCAATCTCAAACAGTTTTAATGAAATCCTCATGAGAAAACTAAAGAAATAAATCTAGAAGATGGTAATTAATTATAACCAAGTTGTATTGCATCAAAGAGACAAAAAGAAATCAATTAGCATGATCAATCATATCAATAACAAATCCACATGATTATTTTGATTTATATAGAAACAAATCTTTGACAAAATGCAGAATTCACCTATGTTAAAATGTGAACAAATATTATATATATATATATATGTGTGTGTGTGTGTGCCTTTAATATTTTTAATATAAAGTTTATGTTTAATGCCAAATACTACTTTAATCTTTAATAAAGAAACATTAGAAACTTTCCAACTTTGATGAGTAGTAAAACATGTTTTAACTCACTCTATTATTAATTTAATTCTAGAGATACATAACTAATCATTTCTGTAAAGTAACAGGACCCACAGCAAAATAGTATTTTCATATTTTAGTGCAATTTACATTTTCAATGAAGATATAATAAGAGAAATTCTTTTTGAAAACAACTATAAAATGCATGAAATATCTGGGAGTTAATCTAGGAAGACATACAAGTGATCTACTTAAAATCAACTATGACATTATACAGAAATAAAGACACATGGAAAAAATTGGTTGCCCTATACAAATAAGAATGGCAACACAAACTAAATTAATTTGAAGAGGGTACTATTTTGAACAAATTATCAAGCATTGACTTTTTAGAGGGAGGCAAATACATTTCCAAAAAAATATATGGTCTCAAGGAAAAAATATGAATGTAGGGAACATACAATTACCAGATATCAAACCACAAAAAAAAAGTACTTAGGGGGTCTCAAAGATATGAGTTCCAATACTACCTTAGAAAGTAGTCATATAATCCCAAACAAGTCATTCCAACTTTCTTGGTTTTAGAATCTTCATTTATAAATTGAGAGTAATAATAGAGCCTACCACATTTTTTATTGTTTTTCTTTTTAGATATATTTATTTTTCCTCAGTTACATGCAAAACAAGTTTTAATATTCAATTTAAAAACTTTGAGCTCCAAATTCTCTCCCTTCTTCCAACCCAACTTCCCCTCATTGAGAAAGCAAGTTATTTGATATGAGTTAAAAGTATGTAATCATGAAAAACAATTCCATAATAGTCATGCTATGAAAGCAAACATAGACATCTCTCCCCCCAAAAAAAGAAACCTCAAGAAAAATAAAATTTTAAAAATTGCTTCAATTTGTATTTGAATACCATCAGCTCAGTCTTTGGGAATGAGCAAACTTCTTATTTCTAAATTCTTCACCGTAGTCTTGGGTCACAGCTTGTCACAGCTTGGCTGAGATAAACTAAGTCATTCATTGTTGATCATCCTAAAATATTGATGTTAATTTGTAAACAGTGAATTTCCCATTGCATCTACTCATGTAAGTCTTTCCAGCCTTTACTGAGAACATCCTGATAATCATTTCTTAAAGCAGAAAATAACATTTCATTGTAGTTACATACTACAATTTGTTCAGCCATTCCCCAACTGACAGACATTCCCTCCATTTTTAATTCTTTGCCACCAAAAAGAGTTGCTATAAATATCCTTATACTTATAGGCTCTTTTCCTTTTTGTTTTTCATCTCTTCTAAAATATAGACTTAGTACTGGCATTGCTAGGTCAAAGGGTGTGCATAATTTTATGTTCCTTTGGGCAAAAATTCAGATTGTTCTACAGAATGGTTAAACCATTTCACAACTCCTCTAACAATGCATTAATATCTCATTTTGCCTTACGTCTCCTCCAATATTTGTCATTTTCCCTTTCTTTCCTATGAGACAATCCAATAGGTTAAGTACCTCAGAATTGTTCTGATTTGCATTTCTCCCTTCATAGTAAGGATATTCTTAAAAATATTATAATAAGTAGCATTGATAACCCCATCTGAAAACTGCTCATATCTTTTGATCACTTATTAATTGAGGAATTGTTCTTACTTTTTCTAAATTTGACTCAATTTTCTAAGTTTCATTATTTTTCCCACTGTTATCTTTGCTATTTTTTCCTCCATCCTATTCCCCCATCCCCATTTGTTCTATTGTCTCTCCTTTCATCCTGTCCCTACTCAAAGGTATTTCACTTCTGAATATCCCCCCTCCCACAATCTGCCATCCTTTCTATCCCCCCTTATCCCATACCCTTCCTCACCTACTTTCTTTCTAAGGTAATATAGATTTCTATACCCAACTGAGTGTGGTATGTTATTCCATCTTTGAGTCAATTCAATTCTCTCAGTTGCTCGCTCTTCCACTCCACTACAAAAGGTTTTATGTGAAATAACTTACCTTATTCTACCTCCCTCTTTCCTTTTTTCCCCCAATACATTTATCTCTCATACATTAACTGCATCCTTTCCTTATATTAGCCTTCATATTCAACTCCACCCTATCTATATATGCTCCTCCTAACTGCTCTAATAAATAAAAATAGTTCATATGAGTTATCAACATCATCTTCCCATGCAGGAACACAACAGTTGAATATCACTAAATCTTTTATGATTAGCCTTTCCTATTTAAATTTTCATGCTTCACTTGAGTCTTATATTTGAAGATTAAATTTTCTATTCAACTCTATTTTTTTTCATCAGGAAAATTGAAAAGTCTCCTATTTCATTGAATGTCCACCTTTTCTCCTGAAAGAGTATGTTCGGTGTTGGTGGATAACTCTTGGTTGTAAGCAAAGTTCTTTTACATTCTAGAATGTCATATTTCCAGTCCTGCAATTCCTTAATGTAGAAACTGCTAAATCTTGTTTTATCCTGATTGTGACTTCACAGTACTTTGATTGTTTCTTTCTGACTGCTTGTAATATGTTTTCTTCTTAACCTGGAAACTCTGAAATTTGGCTATAATATTTTGGGGATTTTTAATTTTTGGAATCTCTTTCAGAAGGTGATTGGTATATACTTTCAATTTCTATTTTACTCTCTAATTCAAGAATATGAAGGCAGTTTTCCTTGATAATTTCTTGAATGATTATGTGTAAGCTCTTTTTATTAACATAACTTTCAAGGAGTTCAATAATTTTAAATGATCTCTTCTGGATCTATTTTCCAAGTCAGTTGTCTTTCCAACCCAATGAGATATTTTTTCACTGTCTCCTAATTGTTCCACTCTTTTTTTTTTGTTTTGTTTTATAGTTTATGGACTTCTCACAAAATTGTCAGCTTCTGTTTGTTCAAGTCTATATTTTAAGGAATTTTTTTTTCAGTGAACTTTTGCATCTCCTTGGCTAGTTCTGCTTTTGAATGCATTCTTTTCCTCCTTGGCTTTTTTTGTACCTCTTTTTCCATTTGACCCAGTCTGGTTTTTAAAATTTATTTATCAATTTCGAATTTTAAAATTTTTCCCTAATCTCACTTCCCTCCCCCCACCCTCCACAGAAGGCAGTCTTTTATTCTTTACATTGTTTCCATGATATCCATTGATCTAAATTGAATGTAATGAGAGAGAAATTGTATCTTTAAGGAAAAAATAAGGTACTAGAGATAGCAAAAGTACACAATAAGATATGGATTTTTTTCATTTTTAAATTTATTTATTTTTGAATTTTACAGTAGAGAAGGCAGTCTGTTAGTCTTTACATTGTTTCCATGGTATACATTGGTCTAAGTTAAATGTGATGAGAGAGAAATCATATCCTTAAGGAAAAAATAAATTATAAGAGATAGCAAAATTACATAATGATATTTTTTTAAAGTAAAGGTAATAGTCCTTGATCTTTGTTCAAATTCTGCAATTATTTCTCGGGATACAGATGGTATTCTAAATCACAGAGATCCCCAAATTGTGTCTGATTGTTTCATTGCTTGGATGAGAAAATCCATTAAGATTGATCATCACCCCCATGTTGCTGTTGGGGGGTGTACAAGGTTCTTCTGGTTCTGCTCATCTCTCTCAGCATCAGTTCATGCAAATCTTTCCAGGTTTCCCTGAATTTTCATCCCTCCTGATTTCTAATAGAACAAATAGAACAATAGTGTTACATCACACACACACACACACACACACACACACACATATATATATATATATATATATATCCCACAGTTTATTAATCCATTCCCCAATTGATGGACATTCACTCACTTAATTTCCAATTCTTTGACACCATAAACAGGGCTGATATGAATATTTTTGTACAAGTGATGTTTTTACCCTTTTTCATAATATCTTCAGAGTATAGACCCAGTAATGGCTCAAATGGTATGCACATTTTTGTGGTCTTTTGGGTGTAATTCCAAATTGCTTTCCAGAAAGGTTGGATGAGTCCACAGATCCACCAATAGTGTATTTGTGTCCCAGATTTCCCACATCCCTTTGAATATTGATCATTCACCTTTCTGGTCATATTAGACAGTCTGAGTTGTGTGAGGTGGTACCTCAGAGATGCTTTAATTTGTATTTCTCTAATAAGTCATGTTTTAGAGCAATTTTTCAAATGATTATGGATCACTTTGATTTCTTCATATGTAAATTGCCTTTGCATATCCTTCAACCATTTGACAACTGTGGAATGGCTTGCTTTTTTTACAAAAAATTTGACTCAGTTCTCTGTATATTTTAGAAATGAGTCCTATGTCAGAAATACTAGTTGCAAAAATTGTTTGCCAATTTAGTACAATTCTTTTGATCTTGGTTACAGTGGTTTTGTTGTGCAAAAGCCTTTTTAATTTAATGTAAATGTAATTATCTAGTATGTTTTTAATGATGTTCTCTATCTCTCCCTTAGCCACAAACTGCTTCCCTTTCCATAGATCTAGTTATCTTATAATATTATTTTTTATGTCTAAATCCTGTATCCATTTTGATATTATCTTGGTATAGGGTGTGAGGTGTTAGTCTAATCCAAGTTCCTGCCATACTTACTTGAAGGGAGAGTTTTTATCCCAATAGCTGGAATCTTTGTTTTTATCAAACAGCAGATTACTATAATAATTTCCTGCTGCTGCACCTAGTCTATTTCATTGATCCACCATTCTTTCTTAGTCAATACCAGACAGTTTTGATGACTGATATTTTATAATATAGTTTTAGATCTAGTAGGGTTAAGACACCTCCTTTTACACTTTTCCCCTGCAAATTCTAGACTTTTTATTTCTCCATATGAATTTAATTACAATTTTTTTCTAAATCGTTAAAGTAATTTTTTTGGAATTTTGATTGGTAGGGCACTAAAGAAGTAGTTTAATTTAGGTAGAATTGTCATTTTTCAATTATATTTGCTTGACCCACCAATGAGCAGTTGATATTTGCCAACGTATGTAAATCTGATTTTATCTGTATGAGAAGTGTTTTGTAATTGCTTTCATAAAGTTTCTGAGTCTGCTTTGGTAGGTAGACTCCCAAATATTTTATATTGTCTGAAGTTATTTTGAATGAGATTTCTTTTCTATCTCTTTCTGCTGTGTCTTGCTAGTCATATATAGAAATGTTGAGGATTTGTGAGGATTTATTTTATATCCTGTGACTTTACTAAAGTTTGTAATTATTTCTAGAAGTTTGTTAGATGATTTCGGGGGTTCCCTAGGTATACCATCATGTCATCTTCAAAGAGTGAGAGTTTTGTCTCTTTCTTCCCAATTCTAATTCCTTCAATTCCTTTTTCTTCTCTTATTGAAGCTAACATTTCTAATATTGAATAGTAGTGATGAAAATGGGCATCCTTGTTTCACCCTTGATCTTATTGGGAATGCTTCTAGCCAATCCCCATTGCATGTAATGCTTGTTGATGGTTTCAGATAGATACTGGTTATTATTCCAAGGAACAATCCAATTATTTCTATGCTCTCTAGGGTTTTTAGTAGAAATGGGTGCTGTATTTTGTCAAAATCTTTTTCAGCATCTATTGATATGATCATATAATTTCTGATAGGTTTGTTACTGATATAATTAATTATACCAACAGTTTTCCTAACATTGAACTAACCCTGCATTCCTGGGGTAAATCCTACTTGCTCATAATGTATTAACCTAGAGATAACTTGTTATAATCATTTTTCTAAGATTTTATTTAAGATTGTGCATCTATATTCATCAGGGAGATAGGTCTATAATTTTATTTTTCTGTTTTAACTCTTCCTGGTTTAGGTATCAGCACCATATTGGTTTCATAGAAAGAGCTGGACAGTTCTGTCTTCACCTGTTTTTCAAAAGAGTTCATATAGAATTGGAACAAATTCTTCCTTAAATGTTTAATAGAATTCTTTTGTGACTCCATCTTTCCTTGAATATTTTTTCTTAAGGAGTTCAATAAAAATCTTTTTTTTAAAGCAGTTCAATTAAAAATCTTTTTCTGAGATAGATTTATTTAGGTATTTAATTTCCTCTTCATTTAACCTGGGCAATTTATATTTTTGTAAATATTTATGCATTTCACTTATATTATCAAATTAATTGGCATGTGACTGGGCAAAATAATTCCGAATTATTACTTTAATTTCCTCTTCATTAGTGGTGAGTTCACTTTCTTCATTTATGATACTAGCAATTTGATTTTCTTTCTTTTTTTAATCAAAGTAACAAGAGTTTTATCAATTTTATTGTTTTTTTCATGAAACTAACTCTTGGTTTTCTTTTAATTCAATAATTTTCTTGCTGTTGATTTTATTAATTTCTCTTTTAATATTTAGAATTTCTAATTTGGTACTTAATTGGGGTTTTTTAATTTGTTCTTTCTCTAAGATTTTTAGTTGCATATTTATTTCATTGATTTCCTCAACTTCCTTCTTGTTTATTTTTTGGTTAGATTTTTCTAAATCTGAGAGTGGGAGGTTGAGGTTGCCCACCAGTAGAGTTCTGCTGTCTCTGTTTTTTTGTAACTCCTTCAACTTCTCCTCTAAGAATTTGGATGTTATACCATTTGGTGTATTCATATTTAGTATTGAAATTACTTTATGGTACCTTTTAGGAGGATATAGTTTCCTTCCTTATCTCTTTAAATGATATCTACTTTTGCAGTTGCTTTGTCTGAGATAAGCATTGTTATCCCTGCTTCTTTCACTTCAACTGAAGCAAAATATAATTTGCTCCAACATTTATATGTATCTCTCTGCTTCAAATGAGTTTCTTATAAGCAACTTATTGTAGGATTCAGAGTTTTTAATCTATTCTGCTATTCATTTATGTTTTATGGGAGAGTTCATTCCATTCACACTAAAATTTATAATTACTAACTCTTTATTGCCCTTCATGCTATCTTCCCTCTGTTTGTATTTTTCCCCTTTTTTCTCTTTAGCTATATTCTCCAGTGTTTTGTTTCTGAATACCACCACCTTCAATGTGTTTGCCCTCCTACATCCAACCCTCCTCTATTTTCTTTCCCCTTTCCCTTTGCTCCTTCTTCCTTCCCTTCCTTCTGCCTCCAAAACTGATCTTAGGTTAGTCCCAGTCTCACCCCACTCCCTGGGTTGGCTCTGCTTTCTGCCCCCAGCTCAATCACAATCTCTGAAGACAGACCTTATTCATAGATGTTCTCCTAGCTTCCTTTTCTGGGTTTTGGTGATTGAATTTCTGTTAAGAAGTTTGTTTCATATTATATGTGAGGGAAGATCAGGAGACCTTATCACAGTGCCTATCTTCTCTCTGCCATCTTGGTCAGATGTCCAGTCTGATTTTTTAATATGCTATTTTCTTCAGTATTTTAGTGTCACTTAAGCTGTTGAATCATTTTTCATGATTTTCTCACCTCTCATTTCTCTTCCCAATTTTTCCTCTCCCTTCCTATCTTGATTTTCAAAATCCTATTTGGACTTTTCCATGGTTTGAGACCAGGTGAAACTTTTCTTGGAAGCTTCTGATGTAGAAACTTAGACTTGGTTATCTTTTTTTGAGTGTGTTTTACTCTTCCTTGTCACTATAATAACTTTCTATGATCAAATAGTTTTTCTTCTGTTGTTTGCTCATTTCCCCAATCTATCACTTGATTTCAATTCATTTTAAAGCTAGAACTCTAATTCCAAGGGACAGGAAAGTTTTCAGTTCTTCCAAGGTGGTATGATTTAAAGAGAGATTTTTTTACTACTCTCCTGCTCTGGTCATGAGTGACCACAAGCACTACTCTCTCTCCTGGAACTGTGAGGTGGGTTCCTACTTCCCTGATACAGTAAGTTCTGTTGTACTCCTTCTCTTCTTGGGACTATGAGAATAGTCTTGCCTCAGTACTAGGAAAGTGATGCCTTTAATCTCCTTCTAACCCATTATCTGCTGGGGTCAGAAAAGCTCTGAAGAATTGTTACAGTTTCTGATTCAGTAGTTTCCAGTAACTGCTTCTGGTCTGCAAGGATCAGAGAATTGAAACCTGTGCTGAATTGTATTCTACTTTTACCCTGGTGTGGTAGACTTTCCCTACTGACCTTCCAAGTTTTCCTTGGCAGTATTTGGACTGAGAAGTCAGGAAATTACTCCCGCTGCCACTGTCACCCAGGCACCTGTTCCTGGTTTGCTGGTCTGGTCTGCACTGCACTATGCTCCTCCCTGTTCTCCTGAAGCTTTTCCAATGATTTCCTAAATTGTCTTGACTGAAAAATTGTTTCACTCTGTCTTTTTTGTGAATTCTGTCTCTCTAGAATTTGTTTAGAGTCATCATTTAACAGTATTTAGAGTGGTTTGGGGAGAATTCAGGACAGTCCCTGTCTTTACTCTGCTATCTTCCATTATTACTAAAAAGAATGACAATTATTTATATTTTATCTATTATTGGTTTAAAAATAGAAAGGAGGATCATTAGAACAGACATTTTAAGCAAGAAATATAATGGCATTAGGCCAGTGATTAATAACCATCAAAATATAAAATACTAAGAGGAAGGACTCTTATTTTGAAAAGAATTGGGGAGAAATTTAGAAGATACTAGCAAAAATTAGGTTCACCCTATCTTACAACAAGCTCAAAATAAATACACAGTCTTCATAAAGAAATATGAATATATTGAAATCAGGCATCTTTTACAATTATTGCTGAGAATTATTTATAAAACAAAGAATAGAGGAGATAAAGATAAAATACACAATTATAACAATGCAAAATTAAATGACTTTTAATTTGATACAGATTTAGAGGAGAAATGGTTGAGTGGGAAGGTATTTCTATAATAATCTTTCAAAAAGTGTATTATATGGGTTATATAAGTAATTGTCACATATATCTAAAAACTAAAAAAAAAGATTCTCCAATGATTCTCTAAAGCATAGTTGCAAACCATAAATGGCCATTTGAAAAAGTACTCCAAAATACAAATAGTAAGAGGAATGACAATTAAAACAATTCTGAGGTTTTGCTAATACCATACATCTAAGCAAAAATGACAAAGGATGGGAAAAATGCATGTTAAAGTGTGTCTGTGTGTGTGTGTGTGTGTGTGTGTGTGTGTGTGTGTGTGTGTGTGTTCATATACTTTGGAGTCCTGAAGTAAATCTATTACTCTCAAATTTGATATGACATTAAGAAATTTACACTTATTTTGTTTTTTCCCTTTGAGTTACTTATCCCATTTCTGGGAATATACCCCAAAGGAAAACAAAAAAGAAAAGAAACGAAGGCCCAAAATACAGAAAGCAGCCCTAATGGTTATAGCAAATAATAAGAAACAAAAAGATAGTTCTTTATTAATATAATAGGTGAAAAAACTCTAGTAGAAATTATAATGGAATATTATTTACAGTAAGAATGCTTCTTAGTTTTAGATTTTTGTGATAATTATTTATAAATCTCAAATATTACACTTTTTTGGAGATTGATACAAATATTTTCCCACTCAACTATTTCTCTTCTTAATCTGTCTTTATCAAATTAAAAATAAATAGGAGGAATCGTTTTGAGGTAAGGGAAGGTTTGGGTGAGGTCATTAATAGTTATATATATGTATGACTATATATATATGCACATGTATGTACAAATGCATATATTTCATATGTAGGAATGCATACTTTGATATGAGCTAGTATTATTAATACAAATGTAAAAGACGGGGAAAATATCAGCAACTGAATAGCTAAGCTGACTAATCTCTGAAGTGTTAAAAACATTTTCAGTATGTGAAAGGATAAATGAAAATATACTACCTGAATGATTTTGGAGAAAATCTTTTATCTATGGAATAACTGGATTGGATTCTAAAATATTTTTATCCTCTAGGAATACACTTTACTTGAATGACTACTATTCACTGAAAAACTGCCTTGAGAGTACATGGAATGAAACTTGTATTTGAAAAGCTATCCTCATTTAGTAGTGGTAGCAATCAAGAATTTGGAATATGGAGAGCAAAGCAGCTGAGGTTATCATGTCCCCCCAGTGTGTGTCTTCTCTGATTGTCATACTGTACTTAAATTCTAGTCAAAGATATCAGGGTCAAAAATCTAGTTACATATGCTGAATACACTGGAAATAGGATTAAGGTAAAGTGGAAGAGTTAGGAAAAGATCACACCAGAGAATATGACAGATTCCACTTGCTTACCACAATAGATCTAGAGGGTCTGGGTTAGAAGAAATCATTTTATATCTTATCTTTACCTTCAACTGCCTTTTCTTGGTCGAACCTAAATATGACTATCTGGATTTAAAGTTCCAACTCAACATTCTAGGTACACAAATAGGCAATTCAGAAAATTTTCCTTCTATTTAATTATAGGCTAAAATAATTTTTGCAGTTAATAGTATTTGTCTTTGAGAAGGATATTACTGAATGTCTAGAACATTTACAGTCTTCATCTATTTGCTTGTTTTTTTCCTTTGTGAATAGTTGCCTTCAATCTCTTTTGAATGATTATAGATCTCAATCAAGATGTTTGCATAATTAATATTAAAGAAATATTCCAAATTAAAATCTAACTAGTTCCTCACTGACAATGTGGAAATAGTATATTGTCAAAGATGATGATGATGATGATGATGATGATGATGATGATGATAATAATAATAATGATAATAATATAGAACTTTTCTTATGGCTGTTAGTATGTGCCAGACATGGTGCTAAGTACTTCATAATTATTATTATCTCATTTTGTCATTATAAAATATTTGAGTACTAGGGGCTATTACTATTATTCCTAAATAACATTCCTAAAACAGCCTATAAATATCTGAGACTGAATTTGGACTCATGTCTTTTTTTGATTCTCTTACCAGCATTCTCTTCATTGTACTATTTAGTTGCCCTGATGGCCCAGACATCCTATTCAGAAGGGATTTGAATATATTTCTTGAGTGTCTATGTCTTTACTTATAGATAGAATTATTACCAGATTGAGTGTGGGATGTATTTTTTAAAGCATAGAAACTGATGGAAATCTTCTAAGACACAAAGAAGTTGTCATTAGTCTGTGGAAAGTCAATATACCTGATGAGACTTCAATTTCTTTAGAACGATATACAAATTAGAAGGGAAGTGGGAAAGTAGGAGTAAGAAATGGACCTGTGATTTCATTGGTATAGTAAACTTGATTGTAGCACACATTTTTCAACATGAATTAAAATAGCAAATTCCCAAATCATTGCAATACACACATACACATAGACACATACATACTTATATCTTGAACAGATTCCTTAAACTTCATGTTATGTGGCAAGCTACAAAGTAATGTTGGAGTATTACATTGCCATTTGCAAACTTTATTAATTTTGAAACACTTCTTAACATAATACTTTATCAGAATTCATCATTCCCTTAATCAGAACAAACTTCTAGGTCCATTGGCATGAAAGAAACACTTTCAGATTTTATTTTTGTTTAGGGGCAGGGATATATTCTAGTTTGATACAATCCTGAAATCTCAAAGACTCAATTGGTTTTCTAATAGTATTTTTATAGCTTTGAAAGGAAAAACAAAGAAGTTTTATCAGGAAAAAAATATGCTTTTCCAATCTTCAGTGCTAAAGTCTTCATATTAATTTTCAATGAGAAGTTTTTTTTTAAAATAAATAATATTTTTAAACTGGTCTTGTTCTTTCAACTTCAAGAAATCTATTTCTGATTGTGAAATTATTAATGATGATCCCTTCAACTTCAGGTCCCACTGAAATTCACAATTAATTGGGCTGCTTTGCAGTAATATTTTGTCAGTTCTTGATAACTGTTTTTTATTTTGAATCACTCTTCTTTGAACTTCAATGTATCTCCTTTGGTTATATTGTGGATTTCAATGATCTTTTAAACACTTGATATCCTTATCTATATCTTTATAACCACTAAACTCCAAATTTCTCTATAACCACTAAATTAACTCTAAAAATCACTGAAGAATTATTTATAGGCTAAATTTTTTTCACATCTTCTTCATGTACTATATATTCTTGAATTCACAGAAGTAAAAATGCAAAAAAAGGGAACAATGAAGCACCTGAATGGTATCAAATAAAACAAGATACTCACACAGGAAAAATCCAATTGTTCCTGGAGTTTCATCTGGTAAAGGTAGTCGTTAGTACCAGTAAATACACAAATACATAACCACTACTGTCACAAATTGAGAACATATCAAAATTATTGCTTGTCCCAGGTAATTTATACACTACTCTCCTGTAACTAGTTGTCAATTGGGAAATAATGAAAATGTCTGAGTTTGAGATGGAAGGAGTTGAGATGACAAGACATACATTAGGAAGATTATTTTTGAAACTGTCTGAGGGATAAAATTAGTAAGGACAAAGAATAGAGTCAGGTAGACTGGTTATGATACTGCAGATATTGAGGGTCTGAAAACATGGGGTTAGAGAAAAGTAGGAGTTCATGATATAAAGTGACTTTGACATATATATATATATGCATATATATATATATATATATATTATTTAGTGAACAGACCTATGATTCTGTTGCTGTGATGCTGTAGGATGGGCATATCCAAAAATCTTCTGAAACCTTCGATTTTAATTTTTTTTTGGTTTATCCAGATTATATAATACCTTTTCAGCTGAAAATTATGAAGATTGAGGAGATAAATCAAGAGTACTTTGAACTTCTTGAAAGCAAGGCCACATCATAAATATACAATACCATTATTATTAGATCTAATCCTAGGGTGAACTATGTTGGATAAACTACTTATCTTGTTAAGGGAATTTCTTCATCCAGTCCATCAGAGTATAATTTAGTAAATTGCCTCTTCAAGTGCACTCACTCCCTGATTCAATAGAACAGCATATTTATTGCCTTCAGATGAGTGAGTTCCATATACCAAAGTGAAACGTTTTTACTCTTAGCTTATTCTCAGAATCACCAATATACCCACTTACCACAAGAACCCCCTGACTCCCTCTGCTAATAAACTCACACTATTTTATTAATGTGAAGTCAGGGGTGAATAAAAGGAAAAAAATCAGTTTTAAATACAAAGTATCTACAATTTAGATACACTTAATGGGAGCAAAGGAAAACTGCTTTACAGACAATATTGCATGGAGGAAAATATCCCTAATTAAATTTCTGGCTTCTTGTTTTTCATACATTTCTTTTTAAATTTAATGAATAGTGTTTACTATGCACAAATAACTGTCCTAGATAATAGGAAGATAAAAAATGTCAAAACTATCTGTGCAGTCATAGGAAGTTCAATGTTTATGTCAGTGATTTACAGTGAAATTTCATTTGGAATTGACTTATACCTCTCCCCAAATACTTTAGCCAAATAATACGTGTTTAGCATTTCTCTAAATCTGAGTCTTTCTAAGATAACTGTCCTCTCTTTTTTATCTTTAAAGATCAAAACACATTTTTAATATTTTTATTTTCTTGAAAAGTAATTCTGGGGCCAACTAGGTGGCACAGTGGATAGAGTACTAGCCCTGGAGTCAGGAGGACCTGAGTTTATATCCAAGTTCAGACACTTAATAATTGCCTAGCTATGTGACCTTGGGCAAGTCACTTATTGTTATTTGTCCTTCATTCTTGAAGAGGACTGTGATTTCAGGGAAGTGATGGAATGATTTGTAAGTGAATTGAATTGAAGTGAGGGAGCATTTTGCACAGTCATGAGTCTCACTCCTTCAGGATTATCTGGGTCCAGTAGCCAGATCAAAACAACCAAAGTTGGCCCTGGATGCAGTGGGAGATCTAGATCTTTTTAAGGTATAGTATTTAATAGGTTTCAGTTTGACTGAGTCACCAGCCATTCAGTGAGTTAGAGTAGGTAAAAAAAGAATAGCAAATAATGGCCTCTTTCATGTAATTCAAAAAAATATTAATATTGGAAGAGGAAAATCCAGGGTCCATAGTAACTTTCTATGATCAATTTTTTTTCAGTTGTTTGGAATTTACTCTAAATAGAAGTAAAGTCTCCTAGTTGGGTGAGAGTCTTTTTGTGAGTTCTACTGCTCTAGTCATTATTTAAAAGTATTTGGAAAGGTTTGAGGGACAGTTCAGATGAGCCCCTGTCTTTACTCTTCTGTCTTAGCTCATTTATCCTTCATTCTCTCTCTCTCTCTCTCTCTCTCTCTCTCTCTCTCTCTCTCTCTCCCTCTCTCTGTCTCTCTCTCAAAATTTTAGGATATCTTTTAAAATAACAGGATAAGAGATGTACTACATAAGAGTGTTCACCTCTCCTTTGGGAAGAAAAATGATGCTTTGCAAGCAACATGAAATGGATATTTTTCTTTTTGTATTCTATTGCATCTTTCTTTTTTCTTTCTTTGATTTTTTTTATTTTTTCAATGACATGTGATGAAAGTTTTTCAATATTTATTCACTTGTATATTTATAAATTGCACATTTTTGTACCATCCTTCCCTCCCCTCAGAGGCAAATAATCTTGTAAAAGTTATTCATGTACATTTATGTTTAACATGTTTATATTTGGTCATTTTCTGCATGAGGAATTAGGACTAAGAAAAAAAAAAGAAAACCATGGGATAGGAAGGAAAAAAAATCTAAGAAACGTTTTAAAAAGTCAACATAGTATCCCTTCATATTTGGGGGAGGGGGAGTTGTTTGTTTCTTTTTGTTTTATTTTTGAATTTTTTTCTGAAGGGTTATCTAGGTATCTGAACTGCTTGAGAAGAGCTGCATACATCATAGTGAATCTACTCACAATGCTGTTAATAATGTGTACAATGTTCTCTTGGTTCTGCTCCCTTTGCTAAGCATCAGTTTGTGTAATTCTTTCCATGCTTCTACAACTTCTCCAACTTCAAACCATTCATAGTTTCTTATAGAACAAGAGTACTCTATAATATTCATATACCATAACTTGTTTAGCCATTCCCAATTGATGGGCAGCCCATCAATTTCCAATTCTTTGTCACTACAAAAAGAGTTACTATAAATGTCTTTGAACATGTAGAACTTTCCCCATTTTATATAATGTCTTTAGAATTGGCGCTACTGGGTGCAAGGGTATGATCAGTTTTATTGTTCTTTGGGCATAGTTCCATATTGCTCTCCAGAAAAGTTGGATCAGTTCACAAATCCATCAGCAATGCATTAATGTTCCAATCCTTTTCAAGCAACTTCTAGGCTACTAGAGAAAAAAAAGCTACATACAGATAAAAAATAAACCAAAATAGACTATGAAAAATAGTCTAAGGACTTGCTTCCATCAGTGCAACAATCAGGAACAATTTGGGGCTGTCTGCAATGGAGAATACCGTCTGTATCCAGAGAAAGAACTGTGGAGTTTGAACAAAGACCAAGGACTATTACCTTCAATTTAGAAAAAAACCTGATATCTTATTGTCTGATATTGCTATCTCTTATACTTTATTTTTCTTCCTTAAGGATATGATTTCTCTCTCATCACATTCAATTTGGATCAATGTATACCATGGTAACGATGTGAAGACTAGCAAATTGCCTTCTGTGGGGGGGGGGGTAGGGGGAAGAAAGTAAGATAAGGGGAAAAATTGTAAAACTCAAAATAGATAAAATCTTTATAATAAAAAAAGAAAATAGTCTATGGCTTATAGAGGATAATGAGATGATAATTGGTATTTCCAACTATCAAAATTAGAGAAGACTTCGTGAAAGACATGCATCTTTGCTTTACCTTAATTAATTGAAAGTATCTGAAGAGACGAGGAAAGGGAGAAAGAGAAATAAATCCCAATTATAGTGGGAAGTGCAGGAAAGGGAAGAATAAGATCGAGGGAACTGCCACTAATTCAATATATCTGGAGAGGGATAAAATATGATTGGAAATGTATTTTGGATCCAGGCTCTACAGAACCCTGAATACTAATTAAAATGTTCTGGCTTTATTCAGAAGGCAATGAATAATCATCATTTGGGGGATGGGTAAGGAAGTGGCATGAGAATTGTGTTTTGGGAAGAGTCATCTGGCTTGGTGAATAAGTTAGATTGACAAGGGAGTGTTAGAACATACTTAAATTATTGTAGCTGAAGTAAGTAGCAAGGAACTGAAAGCTTAGGGACATTCATCATTCAGCACAATAGCTGAACAGATTATAGTATGTGAATATAATGAGATTTCACAATGCCATAAGAAATAAAAAAGGTTCAGAAAGACCTGGGAACTCCTGTATAAATTGATATAGAGTGAATGGAGCAGAACTGGAAGAATATTTTATATAACAATATCAACACTATGAAACAATTCTGAAAGAATGATTCTAATCAATGTAGTAATTGAGCATAATTCCAGGGAATTAATGTCAAAGAATGCTGCTACTTCCTGACAAAGAATGTGACACACATTTTTGGACATGGCAAATGTAGGGATTTATTTTGTCAGTGTATTTGTGCTACAAGGGTCTTGGGTTTTTTTCAAGTTTTGAGGGAGGCAATCAGAGAGTAAATAAATAAATGCTTGACAATTGAAGAATTAAAAACTACAGGGGAAAATAGATTCTTGGAAATAGTGGGAATACAAAGGAGAAAAATACAAGAAATTTGGGAGACAGATGAGATTTAATATTTGATTAAAGATTACCTATAATTGAAGGAAATAGAAGAATCAGTGATAAGGGGTTTGGACTCAACAAATTCTGAAGTTCTTTCCAGATCTGATTTTATGATTTTATGAAGTAAATGTGGAGATTATTTTTCCCCAGGGAGTTCTGATGACCAAATTGATTTATCAAAATCTAGGTTGAGGGGGGGGCAGAGCCAAGATGGTGGCAAGAGAAGAGCATCTCTTAGGTGTTCTCTCCAAAATATTTCAAAAACCTTAAAATTATGACTCTAACTAAATTTTCAAGAGACAGAACCCATAGAAAGATCCAGTGAGGCAAGGTAACCTGGAAAATAATGGGAAGTCCTATTCCATGGGATTGGAGTAGTACCACCCTGCTGCAGGAAGGAACTTCAGCCTCCCAGAAACAGCCCCAGGGCACCTGGGAGCCCTGGCTCCTGGCAGCAGAAGCAATTTCCTGACCTGATCCCCAGGGAGCACCAAGCACAACTTGGAAGATCAGCAGGGAGACCTCTACCAGAGCAAATGTGGAGTCCAGGCCTTCAGGGCGATCACAGCACTCTAAGAAGCCCAGGCGCTCAGCATAGTCATGACCCTCAGTGCTGCCATAGCAGCCCAGATTCAAGAAATGGAAGCAGGCCTGTTGAATGGCCCAGCAGGAGCCTCTAGGCAGCTGCACCCTGAGTGCTCAGCGCACCAAAGCTAAGGGAGTAGAGAGAGACTTCCAAGGTCTGTCCTCTGTCCCTGGAACAGTACTCTGGGACTCTGACCACATTCAGACCCTGGTCACAGTCTAGGGCCCCATAGAGCAGGGATGCTCCCCCCAACCTCCCAGCCCCATGACAGAGTCATGAACTTGTGGTCATTCACAGACCAGAAGAGCAGTCAGAGCCTCACACAATGAGGTCCGTGTAGGGGTGTCCCAATAATACTCAAAAACTCAAGAAGCACCCCAAAACCAGGCACTTTGTCTATGATCCCATGGAGGATCAAAATACTCAATCTGAAGATGAGATAGTCCAAGCTTCTGCTTCTAAAGACTCCAAGAAATATATCAAGTTGGCCTCAGGCTATGACAGAGCTCAAAAAATATTTTGAAAATCAAGTAAGGGAGATAGAAGAAAAATTGGGAAAAGAAATGAGAGAGATGCAGGAAAAACATGAAAATGAAGTCAACAGCTTAGTCAAGGAGATCTAAAAATTGCTGAAAAAAATAACATGTTAAAAACCAGCTTAGGTCAAATGGATATAACAGTTCAAAAAGTTATTGAGGAAAAGAATTCTTTAAAGAGTAAAATTGGCCGGATGGAAAAGGAAATAAGAAAACTCTCTAAGGAAAACAAATCTTTCAGAAGTAGAACAGAGTTAAAGGAAGCTGATGACTTTGCAAGAAATCAAGAAACAGTAGTGCAACATCAAAACAATGGAAAAATTAGAAGAAAATGTGAACTATCTCATTGAAAAAAGCAACTGATCTGGAGAACAGATTCAGGAAAAATTATTGGGATACCTGAAAGTCATGATCAGGAAAAGAGCTTTGACCTCATTTTAAAAGTATTCCTACAGGAAAATTGCCCTGTTTTCCTAGATGCAGAGGGTAAAAGAGAAATTGAGAGAATCCATCAATCTCCTCTCAGAAAGAGATACCCCCCAAATAAAACAATCCCCAAAAACTTTGTAGACAAGTTCTAGAACTCCCAAGTCAAAGAGAAAATACCCCAATAATCTCTCTCATTTCCTTTCTAAATTTTTCTTCTATCTCCCTTACTTGATTGTCAAATCTCTTTTTGAGCTCTATTGTAGCCTGAGCCCAACTTCCATTTTTCTTGGAGTCTTTAGATGCAGGAGCTTGCACTTCCTCAGATTGAGTCTTTTGATCCTTCTTGGGATCATAGACAAAGAATTTCTCGTAGTGTTCCTCTTTTTTCTCTGTTTCCTCATTTCTCTAGCCTGTGCCTGGTTTTGGGGTGCTTCCTGATCTTTTGAGTATTATTGGGACAATGCTTTGGGGTTTTTTCCAGACACCCCACTGGAACCTTTCTTCCTGCAAAGTCTTATGCTCTCTTTCCTGTGCTTTGATATGTAGATGACCACAGGCTCTCCCCTCTACCCTCAAGCTGTGAGGAGGAGCCCTGCTATCTTAGTATGGAAGGCCAAGCTGCAACCTGAATCTGAGTGTGGGCAAACAGCAGAGTCCTGCCCCGGGGAGAGCAGAGAGATTTCTGCAACCTCCCCTGACACCCTTACTGTAGTGTGGGCTGTGCTCTGGAGGTGCAGGCTGGTTTCCCCAGATTCCTGCTGCAGTTTCTCACGACAGGGCTGCTCTGAGGCTGGTGCTCCTAACTCCCCACTCATTCTGGTGCAGCAGAGTTCTCTCACTTCCCCTTCAAGCTGAAAAGATAGAGTTTCAAGGAAAGAGGAGACTTTCAAATGTTCCTGTTAAAATGACCAGAGCTGATCAGAAAATTTGACCTTCAAGTACAGGACTCGGGTGGAGCATAGCATAGAGAGTAGAGGAGAAGAGTAAATTATGAGGGACTTAATGATGATGAGCTGAGTGTATTCCTGCATGGAAAGATGATACTGATAATACTCATATGTACCTTCTAAAGGGAAATGTATTGGGAGTAAGAGAAAGGAGTGGTAGAATAGGCTAAGATATTTTATATAAAAGATATTTCATGTAGTTTTTGCAATAGTATGGAAGGGGGGAGGTGAGGAGGAATGAGGAAACCTTCATTGTCATCAGAAATGGCTCAGAAGGGGGTGGCTAGGTGGCACAGTGGATAGAGCACTGGCCCTGGAGTCAGGAGTACCTGAGTTCAAATTTGGCCTCATACATTTAATAATTACCTAGCTGTGTGGCCTTGGGAAAGCCACTTAACCCCATTGCCTTGCAAAATCCTAAAAAAAAAAAGAAAAAAAGAAAAAAGAAATGGCTCAGAGAGGAAATAGCAAACACACTCAATAGGGGATAGACATCTGGAGGAAAAAGGAGAGAAGGGGGACAGGAGGAAGGGGGGGATCTGATTGATAGAGGAGAGGGTAAATCATAGAAGAGAATGGTCAGATAAAACACATTTTGTCTTTTACTTTTTGCAAGGTGCTGGAATTGGGTGGCCTGACTGGGACCACGGGGTCAGGTGGTTGCTGGGTCTCTGGGGTGGGATGTGGGCTTAGGGCCTCTTGGCCCCAAGGTCAGTGCTCTGTCTGCTGTGCCACTTGGCTTCCCTACAGCACATTTTTGAAGAGGGACAGAGTGAAAGGAGAGAGAAAATATCATAGATGGTAGTGGTCTGGAATGGATGGAGGGAATTACAATAAGCAACAGCAACTGTGGGAAAATATGGAAGTCACTTCTATGTTGGATTTATGATAAAGAATATGATCCACCCTAGATGGAGCTGATGGTATAAAAACACAGACTGAAACACATTTTTTCCCTTTCACTTTATTTCTCATTTTTGTGTGGGAGGGGGTATTATGTTTATTCTTAAGCAAGAATATTTTAGTAATTTTAGTAATATTCTTAAGCAAGAATATTTAGTAATTTATTTAATGTAAATAAAAATAAATACAAAAAAGATACATTCAAAAATTAAAAAAACATTAAGGATAAAAATCCACGCAATAAAAAAAAATCTAGGTTGGGAAATCATGTTCACAATTGAAATGGAATATACTGGAGAAAAAAAATATTTGAGGAAAAAGAAAATAGACCCAGTAATCTAAAAACAAAAAAGAGAACAATGAGTTGTGTTACTAATTAAAAAAAAACAAATATGCCATGTAATAATTTATTTAATTTAAAAAATTGATTGACATTTTGCAGAAATAGCACATTTGAAATGATCTTACAAATCAGAAAATTGTGAGAAATGTTCTTCCAAACTCTTTGGTCTGCCTATAAATTTTCTTTTTGAATAACTTATAAATAAAAAGTAACAGTGAATCTTTCTTTCTCCCTTCCTAACCTCCTACCTCATAACATACTTTATCATTAGCTTTGTCAAAGTTACACAACAGGAATATTTTTCGTGAGGAAAAAAGGAAATTTGGAACTTTCAGATAAATAATCCTTTAATATATATATATATATATATATATATATTTAATTACCTATGATAAACATATATTAAGTTTAATTTTGCTATTCTTCTGGAAGCTTGTCATTGATATTGTTTTATTCTTTTGTTTCCATGCTATGCATTGTTCAAAATTGAATGTGTTGAGAGAAAAAAAAATATCCTTGAGGAAGAAATAAAATATTAGAAATAGAAAAATTATGTAGTAACTTAAGAAAACTTTTTTTAAAATCATTGAAGGTAATAATCTTTGGTCTTTGTAAAAACTCCACAGTACTTTCTCTGGATACAGACGATATTCTCCATCACAGATACTATAAAATTTTTCCCTGGATATTGCACTGATGGATTGAGTATGCCCATCAAGGTTGATCCTCACCCCATGTTGCTGTTCTGCTCATCTCATTCATGCTCAGTGTTCTGCTCATCTCATTCAGCTTCAATTCATGGAAGTCTTTCCAGGTTGCTCAGAAATCTCATCCCTCCTGATTTCTAATATAACAATAGTGTTCCCTCATACACATATGCTACAATTTGTTCAGCCATTTCCCAATTTATGGACTTCTACTCAATTTCCAATTCTTTACCACCACCACAAACAGAGCTGTTATGATTTTTGTACAAGTGATATTTTTATACTTTTAAATGATCTTTTTCAGGGTATAGACCCAGTAAGTAATATTTCTGGATCAAAGGGTATGTACATTTTTATTGCTCTTTGGTTGTAATTCCAAATTGCTTTCCAGAGAGGTTGGATCAATTCACAGCTCCACCAACAATGCATTAGTGTGCCAGATTTCTCACGTCCCTTCCAACATTGATCATTGTCCTTTCTGGTTATATTGGTCAATCTGAAGAGTGTGAAGTGGTACCTCAGAGATACTTTAATTTGCATTTCTCTAATCAGTAATGGTTTAAAGCAATTTTTCATATTACCATAGATAACTTTGGTTTTCTCATCTGCAAATTGCCTTTGCATATCCTATGACAATTTGTCAATTAGTGAATGACTTTTTAATATAAATTTGACTCAGTTCTCTATATATTTTAGAAATGAGTCATTTGTCAGAAAAACTAGTTGTAAAAATTGTTTCCCAATTTACCACATTTCTTTTTATCTTTGGTTAGAATGATTTTGTTTGTGCAAAAGCTTTTTTAATTTAATGGAATCAAATTTATCCAATTTGATTTTTATGATGATGTCATATACCGCTCCCCTTTCCATAGATCTGACAGATAATCTATTCCATGTTCACCTAGTTTGCTTATAAAATTGTCTTTATCTAAATCCTGCATCCATTTTGATCCTATATTTGTATAGGATGTGAGATGTTGGTCTAATCCAAGTTTCTATTAAACTATCTTCCAATTTTCACAACAATTTTTATTGAAGCATCAGTTCCTATGCCAGAAGCTGGACCTTTTGGATTTATCAAACAGTAGATTACTATAATCATTTCATGTTTTCTCTTTTGTATCTAGTCTATTCCATTGATTCACCACTATTTCTTAGCCTGTACCAGACAGTTTTGAGGATGATGCTTTATAATATAATTTTGGATATACTAAAGCTAAACCACCTTCACTTGCGCTTTTTTCATTAAATCCCTTGATATTCTTAACTTTTTGTTTCTCCATATGAATTTAGTTCCAATTTTATCTACCTCATTAAAGTAATTTTTCATGAGTTTGATTGGTATGGTACTGAATAAGTAGTTTAATCTAGGTATAACTGTCATTTTTATTATGTTGGTTCAGCTTATCCATGAGCAGTTGATATTTGTCCAGTTGCTAATTGCTTCCAGTAGGTTTTTAAATGTTCTTTGGGGATTCTCTAGGTATACCATCAAGTCATTTGCACGAAGTGCGAGTTTTGTTTCTTCCTTCCCAATTCTAATTCCTTCAATATCTTTTCTTCTTTTATTGCTAAAGCTAACATTTCTAATACAATATTGATAATAGTGGTAATAGTAGACATCCTTATTTCATCCCTGGTCTTATTGAGAATGCCTCTAGCTTATCCCCATTGCATATAATGTGTTGCTAGCTTCAGACAGATACTGATTACCATTCTTAGGAACAATCCATTTATTCCTATGCTCTCTAGTGTTTTTAGTAGAAATACATGCTGTATTTCATCAAAAGCTTCTTGAGAATTTAACAGAAATCATTTCTGTTAGGTTTGTTATTGATATAATCAATTATACTGACAGGTTTCCTAATATTGAACCAATCCTGCGTGCTTGGAATAAATTATGCTTGGTCATACTGATAACTTGCTGTAATTTCTATGATAAGATTTTATTTAAGATTTTTACATCCAGAGACATCTGGAGCAGAGCCAAGATGGGGGGCATGAAGCTAACATCCTCCTGGAGCTTTCCCCTACCAAAGATAAATGAAGCCTCTACTCTGACATTCACACTACATATCCCACCAAGAAAAAGAGATTTAAAGAAGTTTTCAACTGTAGACATTGTGGAGAATCTTCAGTGAAGGTCTCTTTATTTGGGGGGAAGGGGAAGTCTAGGAGGTAGGAAAGTGGGAAAAGCCATCCAGAGGCTTTTAGTTAATGTATAACCAGGGCCGAACAAGTTAACAATAACAGAGGTCCCAGCAGCTAAATAGCAAGTCAGTAGGGAGGATTTCAGCCTCAAACAAAGTGTGAACCTTGAATACATCGAGGTAAAAGACAGTACTGGGTCAAGGAAAACCACTATTAAGTCAGAACCTGGACAAAAAGATGGGGAAAAGTCCTCTGCATAGACAAGGCCTGCACTTCATAGACAACAACTTGGCCAACAACAAGCAAGGGATCAGACCCCAGGCCCAGAAAAATGAAAACTTGTATCTATACTCCCTATACCCTAGGTGCCAAACTAAAACAACAAAAATGAACAAAAAAGCTAAAAGAATGCACACTAAAGAAAACTACTTTATAGAAAAAGATAACAGCAATGAAGAAATTCTTTCTTCTGAAGAAGAAAGCAAGTAAAAATCATTCATAGGGGAAATATCAGAACAGTCTATAAATTGGACTCAAATAAAAAAGCTCAACAAATATCTTAAAAATAATTTAAAAGCCAAGGAAGAGAGGGAGAAGAAAAAGGAAAAAAGAGAAGCAAAAAGTCATGCAGGAAAATTATGAAAAGGTGACCAAATGGGGCAGCTAGGTGGTGCAGTGGATAGAGCACCAGCCCTGGAGTCAGGAGTACCTGAGTTGAGATCCAGCCTCAAACACTCAGTAATTACCTAGCTGTGTGGCCTTGGGCTAGCCACTTAACACCACTGCCTTGCAAAAAAAAAACTAAAAAAAAAAAAACTAAAAAAAATGGTGACCAAAGAAATCAACTCTGTTAAAAGTAAAAATAACCAACTGGAGAAGGAAACACAGAAGCTAATTGAAAAAAAAATAAAATCCTAAAAATTAGAATTGAAAAATAAAAACCAATGAATATACAAACTATAAGATTACATTAAATAAAATAAAAAAGCTGAAAAATTGAATAAAATGTAAAGTACCTTTTAGGGAAAATGAATGACCTGGAAAATAGATCCAGGAGAGACAAGCCTACAAATCATCAGACTACCAGAAAGCCTGTACCAACAAAGAACCTGGAAAATATCATGCAGGAAATTGTAAGAGAAAACTGTCAAAATCTGATAGACAAGATAACAATATGATCATTAGAAGAATCCACAGAAACCCTCCAGAGAGAGAAACCTCAGTATAAAACTCCAACAGCTGTAAAAGCCAAATTCCAGAATCCTCAAATAAAGGAGAGAATGTTGCAAGCAGCAAAAGTAAACACACAGGACCTATCAGGCTCAACCCTTAAAGATCGAAAGAACTGGCTAATAGCATATTTTGGGGAGCAAAAGACCTGGGATTACAACACATAATGGACTATCCTGCAATATACTGTCAATGCTAAAAAGATGGATGTTCAACAAAATAGAAGTCTTCCAGAATTTCCTGACACAAAGACCAGAACTGAACAGAGAATTCAATTGCCAAATACCTGATTGAAGTGTCGCATTAAAAAAAAATGTATATGAAAAGGGAAAGGAGAAAATGACACAAACAAAACATTTATTTGGTCAAGACTATCAAATAATATACAGTCTTAAAAGGGATTCTTTTAATTCTTTAGAACTCTACTTTATTAAGGATAATTAGAGGGTAGAATATAATAGAAGAGAATGAACCTAAAGGATATCGGTTTAATTGGATTTTATCTCTCCATTGTAGAGACCCAAGATCACACACACCACTATGTTTGAGACAAAAAAAGCCCTGAAGAAAACAGGGGTGTTAACTTAAAACTTAAGTGTCTCATTATACTTTGACTCACTTTAATCACTCAGTGTTTAGCACTTGTCTAACCAGAGCATCACAAACTGAAATCTCTGTAACTTACAATCAATTGTAAAGTTCTCAGGCTCTCAGTACTTAGAAAGTTTAGTATTTTAGTATTTAGTATGTTTAGTATTTTAATACATTTAATATTTAGTATGTTTAAGATTCTTATAATTAATTAGATCAGCGTTGGACTTAACAGGTGTTTCACTTAACAATGGGTTAAGTACCCTGGGTGGGTGGGTGGGGGGTAAAATGAGAGTGAGAATAGCCCTTCCTTCACTTAACAAAGTGCCAAGTGCTATTGGGGGGGAAGGCAAAGTGTGAAAGAATATAAGCCTGGAGGGCAGCACACAAATAGTTCAAGAAATGATGTGTTTGGATGATACTGTGGCTTGTGAGGAGGATTGTGTGGACTAGAAAGATAGTTGAAAAGGGGATAAGATAAAAATGATTATAATTATAACTTGACACAATTTGAGGTCAATGTTGTTTATCAAGCAATCAAGTAATCAATCTGTGATGATATTTTGAAAACAATAGTTTATCTACCAACCAAATAATCAAAGTGTGATTGATGATACCTGATTAATAATATTAAAGCAATAAATAACACCAAGGGAAGAGGCACAAATATTGTAATTTCAGAGGGGAAAGAAGGGAGAATGTGAATGTTGAGTAAATCTATTCAATAGATTTAGCACAGTGAGGGAATAAAATATATTCTCACGTTGGTTTAAAAATCTAATTTAATCTACAGGGAAGAGGAAGAGTGGAAAAGGGAAAGATAAGGCAAAAAGGGACTGATAAAAGGGAAGATAATGTATAAGTGAAAATAAACTGAAAATTAAATTTTTAAAAGAAAAGTCGAAGGGGAAAGAATAAAATTTTGATGAGGAGGAATAAAATAAAAGGAAAGAGATAAATATAAATGAAAAAAGATAGCATGTAGGGAAATACAGAATTAGTAAACTTAACTGTAAATGTGAATAGGACGAACAGTCTCATCAAACAGAAGCAGATAGGAGAATGGATTAAAAACCAGAATCCTACAATATATTTTTTCAAGAAACACATTTGAAGTAGAGAGATACACTGAGTGTAAAGGTAAAAGGTTGGAGAAAATATATCATGCCTCAGATGAAGTAAAACAAAATCTGGGATAGCAATCCTAATCTCAAATAAAGTAAAAAAAATCAGTGTGATTAAAAGGGATGAGGAAGGAAACTACATCATTTTAAAAGGCACTATTGCTAATGGAGCTATATCATTACTAAACGTGTATGCATCCAGATTCCTAGAGGAAAAGCTGAGTGAATTATATGGAGACAGAGACAGTAAAACATTAATAATGGGAGACCTCAACCTTCCTCTTCTAGAACTAAATAAATGTAAAAACAAAATAAAGAGTAAAGAAGTTAAGAAGGTGAATAACATCTTAGAAAATTTAGATATGATAGACTCCTGGAGAAAACTTAATGGGGATAGAAAAGAATATGCTTTTTTCTCTGTAGTACATGGTACCTTCACCAAAATTCACCATGTACTAGGGAACAACATCCTTATGATCAAATGCAGAAAGGCAGAAATAATAAATACACAATTCTCAGACCATGATGCAATAAAAATTACATATAATAAAGGGTCAGAGAAAGATAAACTACGAGCTAATTGGAAATTAAATTACTTTATCTTAAATAATAGGAAGATCAAACAGAACATAATAGATTATCAATAATTATATCCAAGAAAATGATAATAACAAGCATCATACCAAAATTTATTGGATGTAGCCAAGGCAGTCTTGAGGGGAAATTTTATATCTCTAAATGCTTATACAAATAAAATAGAGAAAGAAAAGATCAATGAATTGGGTATGCAACTAAAAAAATTAGAAAAAGAACAAATTAAATATCCTCAATTAAATAACAAATTAGAAATTCTGAAAATCAAGGAAGAGATTAATAAAATTGAAAGCAAGAAAACCATTGATCTCATAAATAAAACAGTGTTGGTTTTATGGAAAAAACTAATAGAATAGAAAAAACTTTGGTTAATCTGATTTTAAAAAAAAGAAGATAACCAAGTTAGCAGTATCAGAAATGAAAAGGGTGAACTAACCACCAATGGGAAGAAATTAAAGAGATAATTTGCAGCTACTTTTCTGAATTGCATACCAATAAATTGGACAACCTGAGTAAAATGTATGAATATTTACAAAAATACAAACTGTCCAGATTAACAGAAGAGAAAAAAATTAAATAACCCCCTTTCAGAAAAAGAAATTGAAGAAACCATCAATAAAGTCCCTAAAAAAAAGTCTCCAGATCCAGATGAATTTACAAGCAAGTTTGACCAAACATTTAAGGAACAATTAATTTCTATTCTATATGAGGTATTTTAAAAAATAGGAGAGGAAGGAATTCTGCCAAATTGCTTTTATGACACCATAATGATGCTGATATCTAAACCAGGAAGAACAAAAAGAGACAAAGGAATTTATAGCCCAATCTCCTCAATGAATATTGCTGTGAAAATATTAAATAAAATTTTAGCAATGATACTACAGCAAGTTTTTATCAGGATAATAAACCATGACCAGGCTGGATTTTTACCAGGTAGGCAAGGATGGTTCAACAGTAGGAAAATACTCAACATAATTAAACATATCAATAGCAAAAACAACAGAAATCATATGATTCTCTCAATAAATGCTGAAAAAGCCTTTGATAAAATACAATATCCATTTTTTTTAAAAAAAACACTAGAAAGTTTAGGAATAAATGAAGTTTTCTTAACATAATAAATAGTACCTATCTAAAGCCACCAACAAATATTATATATAATGAGAATAAACTCAGAGAATTTCCAATAAAATTGGGGGTGAAACAAGGGTTTACATTATCACAATTACTATTCAATATAGTATTAGAAATGCTAGCAATAGCAATAAGAGAAGAAAAAGAAATTGAAGGAATAAGAATTAGCATTGAGGAAGCAAAACTTTCACTCTTTGCAGATGATAAGATGGCATACCTAGAGAACCACCTAATTAGTCGATTAGAATAGGCTCAAAAGAAAATGCAGTAAATGCCTATAACAATCTGCTATTTGACAAACTCAAACACATTAGTCTCTGGGATAGGAACTTACTATTTGACAAAAATTATTAGGAAAACTGGAAAAACAATAGGACAAAAATCAGTCATATATCCACATCTCACGTCCTATACCAAAATAAGGTCAAAATGAGTACAGAATTTAGACATAAAGAGTGATGCCACAGATAAATTAATAGAACAAAAAAAATCTATCTGATCTATGGAAAAGGAATAAATTTATGACAAAACAAGAATTATAGCACATTAGAAACTGTAAAATGAATGATTTTGATTATATTAAATTATGAAGTTTTTGCACTAATAGAATCAATGCTGCCAAAATTAGAAGGAAAGCAGAAACCTGAGAAACAATCTTCATAACCAGGAGTTCTGATAAACGTCCCATTTCTAAAATATATAGACAATTGTTCAAATTTATAAGGTCACAAATCATTCCCCAAATTGATAAATGGTCAAAGTTTTGAAATGAAGAAATTAAAGCTATAGATAATAATATGAAAAAATGCTCCAAATAACTATTGATTAGAGAAACGCAAATTAAAACAACAATGAGATGCCATCTCACACCTAGTGTATTAGCCAAGATGAGAAAAATGGAAGATGATCAACATTAGAGCATTTGTGGGTAGATTGGGCCATTGATGCATTGCTGGTGGAGTTGTGAATGGTTCCAACCCTTCTGGAGAGCAATATGGAACTATACCTAAAGAGCAGGAAAACTGTTCATACCCTTTGACCCAACAACTCCAATCCTAGGTCTATATCCAGAAGAAATCATAAAAACTGGGAAAAGTCCTAGATGTTCCAAAATATTCATAGCAACTCTTTTCTGTAGTGGCAAAGAATTGGAATTGAGGGGAGGTCCATCAATTTGGGAATGTCTAAAGAAGTTATGGTACATGAATACAATGGAATACAATTATTTTATAAGAAACCATAAGTGGTCAGACTTTAGAGAAGCATGGAATGACTTATGGAATGTTATGCTGAGAGAAGGGCATAGAACCATGAGAACAATGTACACATCAACAACAACATTATGAAATGGATAACTTTGATGGAAGCAGTTCCTCTTGGCAGTCCAGAGAACTAGGACAACTGCATTTGACTAGTTATAGTCTATATTATCCCCAATCAAAGGAAGAAAACAAAACAAAACAAAACATACAGAAAAAAGCAGCCCTTCCAAATTTGATGAACACTTTATAAAAATTATCATTTATGTATCTCTTTCCCTTAATTCTAATTCCTCATGCCAAAAATTACAAATTTGTAAACAACAAAATATATATATATGTAAAATGCTAATCTGACTGTTTCCTGCTGAGGGGATGGGGATGGGAAGGGAGGGTGGAGGGAAATTTTGTAACTTGGAAATATACATGTCCATGTTGATGAAAATAAATTTTCAAAAAAGCTTTTTGCGTCCATATTAATTAGGGAAATTGGTCTATAATTTTTTTAGGTATCAGGTCCATATTGGTGTCATAGAAGGAATTTGGTAGAGTTTCATCTTTACCTATTTTTCCAGAGAGTTTACATAGAATTGGAACCAATTGTTCCAAAAATGTTTGATAGAATTCACCTGTGAATCATCTGTCCTTGGAGGTTTTTTTCCTTAGGAAGTTCATTGATAATTTACTGAATTTCTTTTTTCTGAGATAGGGTTATTTAGGTATATAAATCCTTCTTCATTTAACCTGTGGAACTTATATTTTTATAAATATTCATCCATGTCACTTAGATTTTCAAATGTATTGGCATAAGTTGGGCAAAATAGTTCCAAATAATTACTTTCATTTCCTCTTCATTAGTGGTGAGTTCATCTTTTTCATTTTTGATAGTAGTAATTTGGTTTTCTTTTTTCTTTTTCTTTAAATCAAATTAACCAAAGGTATATCTAATATTTTATTGGTTTTTTCATACAACCAGCTCTCAGTTTTATTTATTTGTTCAATAGTTTTCTTGCTTTTGATATTATTAATTTTTCCTTTAATTTTTAGAGTTGCTAATTTGCTAATTAGATTTGTTCATTCTACAATTATTTTATTTGCCTGCTTAGTTAATTGATTTTCTCTTTCTCTGTTTTATTCATGTAAGCATTTAGAGATAGAATATATCTTCTAATATCTTCTTTGCCTATATACCATAAGTTTTGTTATGTTGTCTCATTATTGTCATTGTCAAGGATGAAATTTTAAATTCTTTTTATAATTTGTTATTTGATCAACTCATTATGTAAAATGAGGTTATTTGGTTTCCTTTTAGTTTTAGGTCTATCTCTTCATGGCCCATTATTATATTTTTTGTATTATGATTTTTATTCCATTGTGGTTTGAAAAGGAAGTATTCTCTATTTGTGCCTTTCTGCCTTTCTGCATTTGATTATGAAGATTTTGTGCACTAGTATATGGTCAATTTTTGTGTAGGTGCCATGTACTTCAGAAAAAAAGGATATTCCTTTCTTTCCCCATTCAGTTTTCTCCAAAGGTCTGTCATGTCTAGGTTTTCTAGCATTATATTTACCACCTTAACTTCTTTCTTGTTTATTTTATGGTTAGATTTATCTAATTCTAAAAGAGGAAGTTGAGGTTTTCCACTAGGAGAGTGTTGCTGTCTGTGTCTTCCTATAAGTCATTCAGCTTCTCCTCTAAGAATTTGGATTCTATTCTAATTGGTGCATACATATTTAGTATTGAAATTGCATCATTGTCTATGGTACTTTTTAGGAGGATATAGTTTTCTTCCTTATCTCTTTTAACAACATTTTTTTTGCAGCTACTTTGTCTGAGATAAAGATTGCTGCCCGTGCATTTTTCACTTTGGCTGAAGCAAAATATATTTTGCTCAAACCTTTTACATTTACTCTAAATGTATCTCTGCTTCAAATGAGTTCCTTGTAAGCAACATATTGTAAGATTCTGGTTTTTAATACACACAGCTTTTTGCTTATATTTTATGGGAGAGATCATTTCATTCACATTCAAAGTTATAATTACTATTAATTGCCCTCCATGCTGTTTCCTCTCTTTGTATTTCCCCCCTTTATCACCTTATCCATATTCACCAATATTTTGCTTCTGAATAACACCCCTTTAAGTGTGTTTAACCCCTTATATTCAACCTGCTTCCCCTTTCCTTCCCCTTTCCCTTTGCCCCTTCTTCCTTCCCTTAATTGTTAGTTCCTATTTTCCTCCTCTCTCCCCCCTCCCCTTTCCTCTCCTAATACTTGAAAGGTAAGTTAAGTTTCTAAGCTTAACTGAGTGTTTGTGTTTGTCTGTGTATGTGTCTGTGTCTGTGTATGTGTATGTGTATGTGTGTGTGTGTGTGTGTGTGTGTGTGTGTTAATCCTTCATTGAGCCAAATGTGATGATAGTAAGATTCAAGCAGTTGTTACTTCCTCGTTTTCCCCCTCTATCACAATAGATCCTTTGTACCTTTTCATGTGATGCAATTTATGCCATTCAATTTCTTCTGTCCTTCTGTCTCTTTACTATTCCCCCCTTTTTAAGGAGATATTATTTTTAAGTCATTCTATCAGAATTCTGGACAAGTCATGAGTGTCCATTACTTTTGACTAAATATATTCTTTCTAATAGATTTACAATTCTCAAGAGTTATGGAAATCTTTCTCCCAGGTGGGGATATAATCATTTTAATCTTTTTATTTATTTAGTTAAATGTTCATCTTTTCCCCTGGAAGAGAAGCCTCAATTTTGCCAGATAGTGAATTCTTGGTTGCATTCCAAGTCCCTTGCTCTTTGGAATATCATATCCCAATCCCTTTGATCCCTTAATGTTAACGCAGTCAAGTTCTGTGTAATCCTTACTGTGGATCCCTTGTATTTAAATTGTTTCTTTCTGGCTGCTTGCAAGATTTTCTCTTTTATCTGGTAGTTCTTGAGTTTGGTCACAATATTCCTTGGTGTTTTCATTTGGGGATCCCATTCAGGAGGGGGATCAATGTATTCTTTCAATAACTATTTTGCCCTCTGGTTCTATGATATCAGGGTACTTCTCCTTTCATACTTCCCGAAGTATGAATCCAGGCTTTTTTTCTCCTCGATGTTTTCAGGAAGCCCAATGATTCATAAATTGTTTGTCCTGGATCTATTCTCCAAGTTAATTGTTTTACTGATGGGGTATTTTACATTTTCTTCTTTTTTTTCATTTTTTTTTTGTTTTGTTTAATAGATTTTTGTTGTCTCATAAAGTCATTAGTTTCCAGAGATTCCAATATTTTTTTAAGAGAAAAAATTTTTTCATCTTCTGCAACTCTTTTTCTAATTGGTCAATTCTATTTTTGAAGGCATTTTTCCTTTGCTCAATTGTGGTTTAGAGAGAATTTTTTTTTTGCACTTGTCCAATTGTGTTTTCATTTTCTTGTTGTAAGATGATAATTTTCTCTTGCATTTCTTTACCCAATTTTTCCATTTGATTTTTAAACTCCTTCTTGATCTCATCTAAGAAATCTTCCTGGGCTGGAGTTCAATTCATCTTCTCTGAAGCTCGAGTTCTCTCTGAGTTAGGATCCT
Source organism: Macrotis lagotis (assembly GCF_037893015.1). Lineage (NCBI taxonomy): Eukaryota > Metazoa > Chordata > Mammalia > Peramelemorphia > Peramelidae > Macrotis > Macrotis lagotis. Next base: position 109,329,561 of record NC_133660.1, read on the forward strand.
TATCTTCAAGGAAACATTCAATGGAACCTGCTTTTCAATGGCCTTTCTTCATCTTGATCCTTTCCCTGGGATCTTGTGTTGGGAGAGGAACTTGTTCACAGACCTTTGGTGTTGAAATCTGTAGAGCCTCTGCCCAGTGGGCTTTGTAACTCCAAGTGGGCTGGCCAGTAGGATATTCTAGATACTTTCTTTGGAGTGATTGTGACCTTGATTTGTGGCCCACTCCCCCAGTCTGGGGGGGCGGGGAGGAGAAGCAGGATCTAGGTTATCCTTGAACAAAGTGAGCTGTGTCCTCAGGCTATATAGTTAACCTCCTTAATCCTCTATCAGCACTAGAGGGGAGATCTACTGCCTCTACCTGAGCGTGGGGGCATGGGGCAGCTATTACTGTGTTAGGTCTGAGAACTACTTTCTTCCACAAGAATGGGGGGGAGGGGCTTCAACTGGAAACATATGGACTTCCCTGAAAACATGGGGCTTGTTGCCCTCGTCTTTGAGACCAGACTAGCTGACTGGATAGATGTGTAGCTGCTGCACTGGAGCTCTTCCTGCTGCCACACAAACAGAAAACACCTACACACTGTTCTTAGGTAAGTCCCCAGGCCTCACCCCACAGCCCTTGCACTGGCTTTCTGCTCTCTGCCCCACATCCCCCCACCACACTCCCATGACACAGATCTTGTTGGAAGATGTTCTTCTCTTTGGTTCTTCTCTGGGTTTTGTGGATCCAAATTCTGATAATAGGCTTGATTCATCTCAGTTCCGAGGGAAAGCCAGGAGTACTTAAGACAATGTGTGGCTTCTCTCCACCATCTTGATCAGAAGTTATTGTTTGATATTTTAAGTTAATAGAAATATTCTGTATAAGTATTGAATTTGCTTAAATTATATATATATATATATGCAGAGAAAAAAAAGGCTTGCATATATATATGCAAGCCTTTTTTTTCCTCTTTAAAGAGACATTAATTATAAAATTCAACATAAAAATCACCTGATTTCTAATATCCTAGGACAAGGTGGTAGGATCAGAAGAATCAAATATTATTTTGTAATTCATTCAAAATACCTAGGTTTGTTATGGATGCCCCTCAGGTTCCTTGCCCCTAATCCTTGACTTCCCAGCTCAGCAACACAGAGCTTGTAATTTTCCATTTCAGCCTCCTGCAGTATTCTAACATCCTGTTTATGAAACCCCATTCTGTCCCCATTCCAACACCTGTAACCACAAACAATGTTCTGCTATATGAGTTCTCTGCTTAGCTCTGTCTCCCATATGTATGGTTTCTCCCTTTCTTGCCTAAGGTGAAAAGCCCCCTCTCTTGGGCAGAAAGCCACCTTGCTCAGGTGGAAAGTCCCCAGGTGAAATAGTGACCATGTGTTGTTGTGGCTTGCTTCAACTTGGAGCCCACAGTGATGACCTCCCTCCCAGAAGGGAGCTGAGAATAAGGAGTCAAGCCACCACTGCCTTATGCCTCTAGCACAAATTTATTACTGCTTAGCTTCTACATATATACTGTTAGGTCTTCCAGGGTAGAACAAAGAAAATGAAGTAATGGGGGATGAACAAGTGGGGTTTACGTGCAGCGTCTTGTGTTACAGGATAAGGAAGTATATTGGGGGGAGGTGATAAAATACAGCTGTGTCATGTGCCCTTGGGCTGTGGGGTGGAATGACCAGATCCCAAGGACTCTAGTGCACCTTATCTCTCAGGGTGGCATGTTAGCTACTGAGACTGTCTAGGTGGCGGTTTACTTGGAAATAATTTGTGTCATGGTCGTTAGAATAGCCTGTGTTCCCACAATGTGTGATATTAGATTCTGATAAGGAGTAAACAAGGATATGGCTTTTCAGCATACAAGCTTGCTTGTACTTGTATCAATTTGCTATTGTCTGGGTGCTTACAGACAATTAACCCTCAATTCAAGTAATTAAAGACTCCTAAATTCTGATTTACTTGTCTAAATTCTTGCAGTTATAACAGGTTCTCAGGAGAACGTTATACACACCACAGCAACATTCTGAGATGATCAGCTATGATTGACACAACTCTCCTTAGCAGTTCAGTGATCAAGGATAATCCTGAGAAACCTGTAAAGGAAAATACCTTCCACCTTCAGGAAAAAAAAACTGGATTCTGAGTGTAGAGCAAAGAATACTATGTTCCCTTTTAAAAACTTTTTTTAGATTTTTTCTTTCTTTCTCCTATTTTTCCCCCGTTAGTTCTAGTTCTTCTTTCATTGATTGATTAATATGGAATTATGTTAAATGCAATTTTTTACATATGCAACCTATATTGGACTGCTTGATTCCATGGGGATGGGGTGGGAAGGAAAGGTGGTGGAAAAATGTGGAACTCAAAAACTTGCAAAAGGATGAATGTTGAAAACTATCTTTTCATGTAATTGAAAAATAAAGAAATAAAGAAGATAAAAAGTTTATATTTAGATAACTGCCTGGCAAATTTTAAGAATTAAAATATTTGAGAATTTATTCATAAAATTTCATAATAAAAGTAATGTAAAATTTTTATTCTGCATTATGATTTATTCTTCAGTAACCCAATTATGGGTTTTTATAAGTGTGGAAACATGGGTTCTGCTTCTCCCATTCTATACTTCATTATGGTTATTCCTTAAATAGAATTGAATTTAGAGTTGACTTTGGAACCAGGAGGACTTGGGTTAATATTTTGCTTTTGACATCAACTGATTAAATGATCCTGTGTGAAACTCTTGATCTCTTTTTTGTAGGCAATCATAGTAGATAGAAATATTGATAGATGATAGATGATGGATGGATAGATAGATAGATAGATAGATAGATAGATAGATAGATAGATGATAGATAATTCAATAGATACTTATTACCTGTTAGGCCTTGAGCTAAGGGGTATCATTCAACTACAAACAAGCAAGGTAGTCTCTAACTTCAAAGAACTCATAATTCACTGAGTGAAAAGATAATGGAAATGGGAGTGAGGAGATATATATTGCAGAGAAGGAGCCAATCTACATCAGGAGATCTCACCCAGGAGTTCTCTATATTAATGAAATCACAGTTGAGTTTCCTATTCTCTGTAGTAAGGATTGCATTGCAACTCCAACTCTGATTTCTTATAATGGTATAAAAGTGATACATTATCTTGAATGCTAGGTCAGTATCATCATCAACCTATGAAAGTTTTAGTAGATCCTGTCATGTTGGAAAGATTTCAAGAACAAGTCTAGGGATGACCTGTCTATAATCTGTTATCTCAGAACTATACCAGATAAATTCTTAGAACTTTATTGTCAGAAATTGGCTCTCAAGTTAAAGCACTTTTCAGTTTGTTTGATTTAATTTCAGAACAAGCAATGAAGATCATTGATGTTTGTATTCCAAAGAAAAATTCTTCTCTGTTCTGTTCAAATAAAAGTTGCAATATATCTGCAATAGGATTCAAGGATTTAAATTTCTAAGTATTAGAAACTGAGTTTACCTAATGTGACCCCAATTTAATTATTTCTTCACATTTCAATCATTTCCTGAAAACCATTATTTGTTGGGGTCCATAAAAATAAAGAACAGTACATTAGACTCTTTGATTAAATAAAAAATTTTATTGTTTTTCTTATTGATTACAAAAATCTTGTTATGTTCCTTTCTTTTATTAATAGGTAATACCTCACATTAATGTAATGCTTTAATGTTTAAAAATAAATTTTCTTATAACATAACTGAAAGATAGGGTATGTGTTGTTACCTCCATTTTTATAAAGAAACTGAAGCATAAAAACATAAAGTGATTTGGCCAGGCTCAAATAATGAGTAAATATCAGATCTGACACTAAAATTGGAATGCTGACTCTAAACCTCTGATACTATATGAATTTATGATACCTTTCTGTAAATAATCTTGTAAATATATGGGCATGCCTAAAAATTAATGTGCTACTTTATTTGAGCAATTATAAGAGTTTATCTTGATGGAGCATTTGATTTCTATCAATTATCAAACATTTTATTTAATCAGGTCAGACACTTAATTGAACTTATAAACAAGTCAAAACAATTTGATTCTGTTTTGTTGGCAAAACAATATAAAGACTCAAAGGTTCAGCAAATCTCAGGATGGTAGAAGTACCTTCACTAGCCTCGTTCTCAACCTGGTTTTCTACTACTACTAGTAGTAAATGGTTGACATTTCTATGTGGTTTCAAGCACTGAGAAACATATGAAACAAATATCATTTTAGCTTCACAATTACCCTTGTAGGTAAATGTGAGATATTATTCCCATTTGACAAATGAATAAATTGAGACTAAGACATATTTCTCTGATTATTAAGATTGGGATGGGGGCAGGTTCATACTTAGTTTTTAATGAATCATATATCAACTATTTAGCCATGAATTTCAAGCTGCTTCTATCACAAATCCTCAACTAAATATTTAATGCATATATAATGCTCAATTTTCTTATAATATTCACATAAGGGAATACCTTTCCTGATTTTTCCTCATATAGCTATTTATTCAAAAGTTAATCAGTCCCTCCCTTTATCTCTCTCCAACCTGAACAACTTTGTATTAGTTATAATGGGGAAGAAACATAAGAGAGAGATTACATATCCAGTATATTTATTCTTTCTGAAATATTTTAATTCTCTGTGAATGGACTGGTAAATCAGTTTCAGTAAAGAATAATGTACTGGGCCATTTCTTTTATTTCTACAACTGCCTTGCTAATAGTCCTATTTATTTAATTCTCTGACTTATTTTGTCATTGAATTTTAGTGACAAAGTCTTTAATTACCTGTCAGGCTCACATATTTTAGCTATTGATGCAAATTTTTCCATTTTAGTACTTATATGAAAACATTTTAAAACTGAAAATTAGGGCTTTCATTTTGGAGGCCATTGACCTCTAAAGCTTCTGTTGTTGTTGGGCGTTTTTATTATTTTTTTATTTTTATGATTTTATGTGTTCAATCCAGTAAAAATTTGGTTCACTTCATAAGGCTGATATTGAACCAGCAAATTAAAAAATAATTTGCACCTTCTTACAATAATAATAATAATAATAATAATGATAATAAATCCAGAATAATGGTCAAAACCAGATGACTGAGCATTCTTATTAGCTCAGAATTGTCATTATGTCTGTTATATGGATTATCCATCTACAAAGAATTGGAGTACAGTATTCATTAATGTTAAAACTAGACAGAGAAGATATACATGAATGGATACAAAGTAAGTAAAGTCAAGAATATACTATATACAATAACAATACAAATGGAATGAGGAACTACAAAATTTCAAAAAAATAAAACTGCAAAATTATTTTAAGAAATCAGATTGACCCTAATGAAAAGATAATTCTCCTCACTCATTTGCAGATTTTAGGAGTCCAGAGATGTGAAATATTTCATTTTTTCATTATATTAATCACTTCTACTGATTTTTGAAAATCTTTGTATTTTTTAAAAAATGTCTTGGTTATAAGGGATGTTAGAGTATGGGAGAAGATTTAGAATGTATAAAGACCAAAGATATCACTGGAAATCTTCTCAAAAAGCATAGTGATTCAGATTTTTTCTGATTCATAAATCACTTTGAGATTTCAGTGTGCCTCAGAACAAATTGTCCTTGTATATAGAAAAGTCATAGGAGATTTCGATGAATTTAAAATGATCCAATAACAAATTTCTGCATTTACAAATCATTATATCCAATTGTTAATTGTAAATATATATAGACTCACAAAAGTAGGGTAAAATATATGACAAAGGTGAAAAACTAATAAGTTAAATAAACTCTACTTTTATTTGAATCCAAAATAATTTTTATACTTTTAAAATTTACCTTTCCATTGCCTGCTTGCTTATATGATTTACAAGATAGCTTGTTTATTTTTTAAGCTACTGAAATATTGATCTCAAAAAAATCCCACCATGTGGTCAGCAAGTTTTTAAGTTCCATTATTTCCATAATTAATGAAAGGTCTATAGAGAGGATTATGGATAGAATGTGCCACTCACATATAGAAGTATGGGATAATTTGTGAATGGGTCTCAATACATTCAATTTGAATATTATCCAATAAATCAACTCAAAAAATAAGGCAAATTAATTTGAAAAAAATAAAACCTAAGCATAGGAAAATATATTTTTAAGTAGGGATAATCAGAGAAACCCCTTACTGAGGAAGAGGTACATGTGATACAATTATAAGAGAACTATCTTTGTTCAACTAGAAGAGTTTTCATGGAGCAGGCTTATACGTTTGACTACTTCAAGAGGGATGTTTTGCTGGCATTACACAGCAATATCTTATTGGTCCCTAACATTGGAGTTAGCAGGCAGTGTGAAAGAGGATTAGAAACTGAATCAAGAGGAACTATTTACGCTAATCTGGCTTGGGAAAATGTCAAAAATGGTGTTGCCTAGTCTCTTTCAGAATTTCTCCTGTGGGATTTATTGCCAGCATTCTTTTCTATGTCTTAATCAAAGGTAAATGGAGGACTTTCCCCCAGTGCCAACAGTAGATTAAAACATGCCAGTGAGAACACATATTTGATTAAGTAAACCTGAGTTCCTTAGTACCTTCATCTCTGTCTTTTTATTTCCTTTCTTCCAAAAGTCCAAGAACTAGCAGTTCTGAGAAACGGACAATTATACTCTTGACAGCTATCTACTTAAAGTCCCTGAGTTTGAGATTCATCCATCAATTAACCAGAGTAAGGACATTTTTCCAAAGAATCATATTGCAGTACAGAACTAAAGAGAGCCTAAATACCAATCTGCTCCCTAGATGAGCAACAGTAGACAATGTGAGTCTGGGAACACTTCGGTTCATTACAAAGGATGTTGGATTTGAGTCAAAATACAGTCATTCAGTTCCTAGTTCTAGACTGAAACACAGTTCTTCTGTCTCTCTGTGTGGCCTTGGGAAAATTAGTGAACCTCTCTGGGACTGTTTTCTCATTTATTTAAAAAAAATAGGTTGAACAAAGTTCTCTTTATACTAAGGAATGAAAAACCCCAAAAAAGAATTTCTGGATAATTACCAATTTATCAATTGGGCTAGCTGATCATTCAATAAATTGTCGGTGCTTTCTTTTAGAAAAACTAAGGACAAAACCATGAAGATGCTAAAAGTGTTTTTATATATTTATATAATTTATATATTTTGGAAAAGGGGGTAACTGACAAGTAAAAAACTACTCTGATTGGTGGACATTTAATGAGGAGGGAACTAGAAATCTTCATTGCCTCCTTTTGAGAACATAATTTGAGCATGAGACTCAGCTGTCTCCAGAAATATGGACAAAAGAGTTCATATCCAAGCAGACTGTTCTGCTTAGCTTTTGCCTTATGAGCTAGTAACCATAAATTCTAATTGAGTATTACGAGAACAGGCACTAATTTCCTTGGGATAAGAATTCACACAGACAGGATTCAGTCTATACTCTTCTTTTTTTATGTTTTTTTTGGCAAGGCAATGGGGTTAAGTGGCTTACCCAAGGCCACACAGCTAGGTAATTATTGTCTGAGGCCAGATATGAACTCAGGTACTCCTGACTCCAAGGCAGGTGCTCTATCCACTGTGCAACATAGCCGCCCTCTCTCTATACACTTAAATAGAAGTAAAGTCTCCTAGTTGGGTAGGGATCAGATCCAAGATCAAGTATCATTTCCCCTAAGAGTCAGGGCAATCTCATCGGTCAGCTATGTTTGTCCTTCAGAAACTGAATAACCTTCAACAGAGGCTAATGTAATACAGGAAAATATTATTATTCCCATTTTAAATATGAATATTTTGAACTTTTGCTTGTCAAAACCATGATACAATTTCCCAGTCAAAGACAACATAGAAGTTCCACAGGAAAGGTCTGTTTCACTAGGACTGGGGTGTTGGAAAAAGCTGCTGCAAGCATAGCCACAGCATAGCACAGTGTGGGTGCCTAGATCCCTGGGGGTGCTCGAGTGTGGCAGAGGGAGTAGTTTCCAGACCTCCTGGCTCGGGATCACTGGGAACAGCTTGAAGGGGTGGTGACAAAACTCTGCCATATCAGAGTAAGGGCAGAGTGAGCGCTGGCCTCAGAGCATCCCAGGGGTGAGAACCTGGAATTGGGGAAGCCAACCTGTACCTCCAGAGCACGGTCCACAGATGGTAAGGGGGTCGGGAGACTGCAGAAGTCTCTCTGCTCTCCCTGGTGCAGAACTCAGCTGTTTTCCCACACCCAGATTCAGGTTAAAATCTAGGCACCCATACTACCCTAGCTGAGCAGGGATCCTACTTACAGCTCCAGAACAGAGGGGAGGGCTTGTGGTCATCCACATCCCAGAGCACAGGCAAGAGAGCAGTCAAGGCCTCTCATAAGACCTTGGCAGAATTAAGGTCCCTATGGGGTGTCCCCCAAACCCCCCCAAACCTTGGAAGTGCAGTAAATCAGTCATAGGCCAAAGAAATGAGCAAACAAAAGAAAAAAAGAAGAATCTGTCCATAGAAAATTATTTTGGTCACATGGAAGATTCAGAAGATGACAAAACTAAAGACTCTTTATCCAAAAGAAATAAAAAATGGGCTCAGGCTATGGATGAGCTCAAAAAAAGACTGAAAAGCAATTAAGGGAGGTAGAGGAAAAATTGGGAGGTGAAATGAGAGTGATGCAGATAAATCATGAAAACTAAATCAGCAGCTTGGTGAAAGAAATACAAAAAAAACCAGAAGAAAATAATATCTTAAAAACCAGTTTAAATAAAATGGAAAAAAACACAAAAGGCAAATGAGGAGAAGAATGCCATAAAAAGTAGAATTGGCCAACTGGAAAAAGAGATAGAAAAGCTCTCTGAAGAAAATAAATCCTTCAAATGCAGAATTTAACTAACAGAAGCTGATGAATTTGAGAGAAATCAGGAAGAAATAAAACTAATCCAAAAAACCCCCATAAAATTAGAAGAAAATGTGAAATATGTCATTGGAGAAACAACTGACCTTTAAAACAGATCCAGAAGAGATTATTTAAAAATTATTGAACTACCTGAAATACACAACCAGGAAAAGAGCATAGACTTCATTTTCAAAGAAATAATACAGCAAAATTTCCCTGAGATACTAGAAACAGAGGATAAAATAGAGATTGAGGGAATTCATCAATCACTTCCTGAAAGAGATTCCAAAAGAAAAACTTCCAAGAATATTATAGCCAAACTCCAGGACTCCCAAGTCAAAGAGAAAATACTAAAAGCTGCCAGAAAAAAGCAATTCAGCTTCCATAGCTATACAGTCATGATTACATAGGATCTGGCAGAATCTACATTAAGGTTTCATAGGGTTTGGAATATGATATTCCAGAAGCCAAAAAATCTTGGTTTATAACCAATAATCAACTGCCCAGCAAAATGGAACATCATCTTCCAGGGAGGGGAAAGATGGATTTTCAATGAAAAGGGGGACTTTCAAACGTTCCTATTGAAAGCACCAGAGCTAAACAGAAAGTTTGATCTCCAAGTACAGAACTCTGGTGAACCATAAAGAGAGCAGACTGGAAGCACTAAGTATGAGGAACTCAATGATGTTGAACTGTTGTATTCCTGCATAGGAAGAAAATACTCATAATTCATATGAACTTTCTTATTCATAAGAGCAGTTAGAAGGGACTCGATATAATAGTATAATATAGTAATATAGTAAAAAGATGAAATCAATGGGTTATAAAGGAATGTACTAGGAGAAAGAGAAAAAATAAGAAGAGGAAGAAGGAGCTAAAATAATTCACATAAGAGTCAAGACAAAGTTTTTTCAATGGACTGGAATGGGGGAAGGCAAGGGGGAATGAGTGGGCCCTCATTCTCATCAGAAATGGTTCAGAGAGGAAATAGCATATGTACTTAATAGGGTTTAGAAATCTATCTCACCCCAGAGAAAAATGAGAGGAAAGGGATGGGATAAGGGGGAATGGGGGGAGGGAAGGGGGAGGGAAGATTGTGGGACATTTAAATACAACACACTTTTGAACAGGGAGAGGGTGAAAGGAGAGAGAGAGAATAGAATAAATAAGAGTGGGAAGGAATACAGTGGAGGGAAATACAGTTAGTAATAGCAAATGTGGGAGAAATATTGAAGCAACTTCTGGATAAAAAAGCAACTTATCCCTGAGACAGAGTCACTGGTATCTGAATACAGACTGAAGCTCATTTTTTTCCTCTCACTAAAATATATTTATATACATACATATATATGAATATATATATACATATAAATATATATTGATATTGATATTATGATGATTCATCTATTGCCTTGGGTGAACTTTCTGGTGACATGACATTTAATACTAAGAGAACAAAGAATACATTGTTCATTACCAAAACTACTCTCAAATTTTTGGTGTGATATAGAATAATGACTCAGAAGCATAGATTTAGCTTTGGAGGATCATCTTGTCTAACTCTCTTATTTTACAGATAAGGAAATTAAGATCAGAGACAATTGGTCAATTGAGTAAAAAGTAGCAGAGACAGTTTGAACTTAAGTGTTCTTAGTTCAATTCCAAAATTCCTTCCACAATAATATAATTAGTATAGTTGAAATTTAATGAGAAAATAATGTGCATAGATTGGTCATACAATCCTTCCATTTGAAAAAAAAAATTAAAAGGCCATCAATTCTCAGATTAATGGATAAAGATACCTTGGAAGATAGGAAGGTAGGGGGAAAAACATTTAGATGCTTTTTATGTTTTTATTAATTTCATTTAAACCTCACAAACCAGGGAGACAGGTACATTATAATTATTCATATTTCATGCATGAGGAAACTGAGAAAGAAGTTAAATGAATGCTGAGGTAAAACAGTTAAAAAGTATTTGAAGTCTTTCTGACTGCAGGCCTGATCTAACCATTATATCACATGTTAGAGTTTTTTAAACTGATTGTCAGCTAGATTAAATTATTTTAGGAAGGATTTTTATGACTCTCCATTCCCATGGCTTCCTAGAATAGATAGACCCCATACAATATAGATTTTTATCTTTTGGATAAAAATCATCAAACTTACAAGTGACAAAGTTGCAGAGGACAGCTAGTATATTAGATGATAAAGTCAATGTTCAAAAAAGATTTTGACAGTTATAGCACTGGATTCAATCCAATGAGATGAAATTTAATAAGGATAAATTTCAAGTCTTATTCTAAGGTGCAGAAATAATTGGCTTCACATGTAAAAGATGGGGGAGGCATTGTAGAAGAGCAGCTTTCCTGAATAACATTTTAGTTCATAATAAATTTCAAGCTTAGAAATGACAATTATATATAACATTGCATCCAAAGTTTGTGCATCCTTGCATGGAAAATGTTGTGTCCAGAAGAGAGGTGAGAATTCTATTGATATACTTTAGTCTTGTTCAACCACATTTACACTATTGTGTTCAATTTCGAATGTCATATTTCAGCACAGTCATTCATGGAAAAACTGAGGACCATCCCAGTTCCAGGACCAACCAGGATCCTGAAGGACCATAAATTTTAAGTAAATGATAATAAGTAGCCTGGAGATATATCTATTTACATATACATAGTTGTGTATAGATATTAGATTCCTCTCATATATTTATATGTATACATAATATGAATTTATATATTCACACTTTTACTTACATTTATGCACATTTACTTAGTGGTGATTTAAAAGCTACTTTATATATTTGAAAATATTTGTCTCCATTTAAGAAAACTTTCCTAACATTTTACCTAACATTTACTGGGTCACACACCTCCTGATTGGGACCCCCAGATCTTGAGAAGCTCACAACTCATCTATTTCCTGCTCACTCCCTAATCTGCTCCATCTCCATACTGGCTGCCTTGTCTCCAAGAAGTCTGGGTTGAAAGGTCTTTGCAGACCAAAGGAATCAAGAAAGTCTTTCTAAAGGAAGTAGCACATGGAAATTGAAGGACAGAAAGTCAGCAAATCAAGGAATAGGTGGTGTTAGGGAACTTCAGGTATAGATTAGAGTCTAAGCAAAGATATAGTTTAGTAACAAGAAAGCATTTTTGTATTAGAGACAAAAAAAAAAGGATCACTTGACCTTAGTCCTTAGTAGGATGTTGTTACCCTAATCTTTACCCAATTATTATGGTTTGTTTGTGGCATAGACTAATTAAAAGAATTTGGGGGACACAAGCTCACAATCAGGAATGTAATAACGTAATAAGGATTATAAATCTTAAATCAAATACTTATTAATCCTAAATTAGTTAACTGCTTGGTTCCTTGGATATTAAGAAGAGAATCAGAAAGAATAGGCAATGTATTCTTGGAACATTCTACAGCACTTTTTTTTGGCTACCTGGTGAAATGCTGTGGCTTACAATCTCAGTGCCAGTCTTCCTTTTTTTTTTTTTTTTTTTTTTTTTTTTTTTTTTTTTTTAGGTTTTCACAAGGCAAACGGGGTTAAGTGGCTTGCCCAAGGCCACACAGCTAGGTAATTATTAAGTGTCTGAGACCGGATTTGAACCCCCTGAATCCAGGGACAGTGCTTTATCCACTATGCCACCCAGCTACCCCTAAGTCTTCCTTTAATAGAGAGTTCATTAGCCACTGAAGAATCACCAGAAGCACAACCGCTGATGACCATGCAGAGGTAAAGCCCAGCAGGTGGTAGCAGAGAGCTGCTTGGCAAATACAATACCAGCAAAAACAATGGAAGGGAGAGTAGAGATGCAAAGTCCAAAGGAAAGTAGCTTGAAGACATCACCAAAGAACATTTGCAGCTCTTTAGTATTAAAAGGAGATTGTGCAAAGCTACAGCACAATGAGTGCTCAGGTGGGTTCAGGGAGCAAAATGTTCCAGTTCATCTGCCTTAGATTATTTTTTTTTTAGGTTTTTGCAAGGCAAATGGAGTTAAGTGGCTTGCCCAAGGCCACACAGCTAGGTAATTATTAGGTGTCTGAGACTGGATTTGAACCCAGGTATTCCTGACTCCAGGGCTGGTGCTTTAACCACTGTGCCACCTAGCCGCCCCTATCTGCCTTAGATTATAAGAAGAGAAGTATGATGAAGCAGGAAAGATAGAATGACATCAGATGGTGGATGACCTTGAACACCATACAGAACAGTGTGAAATTTACTTGGAAATAAATAAAAATCATCTAGAAATTTCAAAACTGTTTTCAAAGAGTGAATTCAAAAACTCAGTAGTCAATAATCTTCTAATGAATAGGCTTGCGAGCACACAAGTAAATGACAGTGAAATTCTGTTGAAAAATAGACTTTGTATAATGTTATGGAAGACTTCTATATTATAATTTCAAGTTCCATATAATTTATAAGTGAAATATTATCATTGAAATCAGAAATCTTGAATCTGTTTGAGATCTACAGAGCAAAACAAAAATAAAAGCAATATTGCATTTAATGAACCGATGTGCTACGAATTTGAAATATCAAACATATGTGTAAATAGGAAATTCTAAATGATTACACCATATAACAGTAAAACATAGTAGATTGTGGGTAAAATCAATAAATTTTTACTACCATTATTGCTTATGTTTTTTGGTTTCTCAACAAGCATGTAAAGGAATGCTCCAAAGGACAGTTGAATTCAGATATATGAAATAAGCTAAGTCTAAAAGAAATCGCAATTTAATTTCTTTAAAAAAAATACTTTTCTCTTACATAGCCAAAAAATAAAAAGTTCTGTTTTGTCATGATCAATAACATAGGGTAAGGAAATAGTAATTAACTAATAACTCTATGCTCCAATGACAGCAATTGAAGATGGCCTGTAGTGGCTGCTTTGAAGTGCTTAGTAAATCAATCTGTCAGGTAGTCATTAAAGATGACAAGCTGTCAATGAAATTTAATTGAGTTGTAGTTGTCTGGCACTGCAAGATTAGATTTACCATAAGCATTTGGAGATTAGGCTTAGATGAAGATTTTGAGAACAAATATTTTCTACTATCATAAATGGCATCAGAAAATAAAATATAACTAATATAAATAAAGCAAATAAAATTTTAAAAGACTTCTGCCAGTAAGATTTTCATTAAGATATGACTTGGGGTTTTGTTGTTGCTGTTATTATTATTGTTTTTAATTGCTGAAGATTCAGATAAATCTACTTCATATAATAAATTTTATCTGAAAAATTGGATTTATTACATTAAAAATTTTAACATAAATTTTGTTGGTGAAAATAAAAAATATCACATTCCACATATTTCTTGTTTTAGAGAATATAACTTATATTCCTAGCAATATTAAAGTACTAGAATTATTATATGGTTTAATCAGATTGCTTTTCTTCTAAATCTTCAATCAATCTTACTTTTCTGTCTTTCTTTTAGTTCTTTATCATAAATTCATAAATATTATTGAACCTACATTTAACTCTCTCCTAGCATTGTCATTGACTTTGTTGCTTTATGAATATTACAATATTTCCTTACAACATTTCAATCATATGACTTTGAGCTCAAATATTGCTATAGCTCTATTTAGTTCTTTATTTACCAGTTACCATGCCACTGATAGTTTTAGTTAAAAAGTACTATCTTTTCATTTAAAATAGTTCCATTCATGTAATGTTTTCATATTGAAGATAAAATTATCAAGTGCCTACTATTCTACAGACATACAAGGACATCACATAAAAATATCTAGGTATATACAAGTTGTATAAAGTATACATATATATATATATATATATATATATATATATAGAGAGAGAGAGAGAGAGAGAGAGAGAGAGAGAGAGAGAGAGAGAGAGAGAGAGAGAGTCATAGAGTCATTGGTAGCCTAGGAAGTTCTTGTATAAGCTTATGTAAAATCTGAAATTTGGTCTAAATCTTGAAGGAATTCATGGAAAGTAAGAGGCAGAGGTAGGCATTTCAAGAATGGAAGAATTGTACAAAAGGACAGAGATCAGAGGAGTATCCTATAGGAACATTTGGAAGAAAATAATGACACGGTAAGGACTGAGAGGAATTCATGGAAATGGTAAACTGTAAGAGAATAAGAAAGATATAAGGAGACCAGGTTTAATTGTCAGAGAGATTTATATTTAAATCTAGAAGAAATGGGAATAATTTGGAGTTTACTGTGTTGGGGTGAGGAATGTTTTGGTTATACCTACATTTTAGAAAAATAACCTTGGCTGATGGATGGAAGTTGTCTAGAATGGAAAGAGTTGAGGCAAGGAGATAAATTGAAAGACAATAGTTCAGTAGGCATCATAGCTGTGTGAGTAGACAGTAGGTGGTGCAGTGGAAAAAGTACTGGCCTTAAAGTCAGCAGGATAGGATCTAGCCTCAGACACTTGAGACTTACTAGCTATGTGACGCTGGGCTTGCCTTGCATTCAGAGCCATCTCTAGTCATCCTGATTCATATCTGGCCACTGGATCCAGATGGTTCTGGAGGAGAAAGTGAGGCTGGTGACTTAGAACAATATCCTCTTCACTCAAATCCAATTCATGTGTTTGTCTTGGCATCACCTCCCATGAAGTCTTGGTCTTCTTTGAGAATGAAGGACAAAAATCAAAAGAGAGAAAAGATACATAGGAGAGATGGTAAAGCAGACAAGATTTGAAAATAGATTGAATATGTGGGGTGAGAGTAATGAGTCAAGGATGACAAAGTTGTTGACCTAGATGCACAAGTATATGGTGGTACTCAAGTAATTGGCAGATTGAGAAGAAAAGATTTAGGGGAAAATTGTTTTGCTTTGGATATGTTGGGTTTGGGAAGTCTGTGGGATATCTAGTTCAAACCATCAATAAAACAGTTGATGTGGGAATAGAATTATATAAGGATACACACACAAAACTGCATATATATATATATATATATATATATATATATATATATATATAATAAACATATATTTAACTTGCAAAGATGATAATTTAAACTAAAGAAGTAGATGAAATCATCAGATGAGAGGAGTAATAAAATATATGACAGATCTTGGGAGACACCCATTGTTAAGAGCATAGCAAGAATAAAGAAACAACAAAGGAGATCAAAGATAAGTCCAACAGATAGGGCCTACTATTTCATATGGATCCCAGTTATTCCTTATTTTTTTTCAATCATTTTCTTCCTAGTTGCCTTGCCTTCTAGGTCAGAGAAACCATGTCCTGAGGATTTATCCCCTTTAATTTCAGAACTTTTTTGGGAACTCTACTTATATGACTGGTGTTTCCTAATCCCTATTATTTCAGGCTGGTCATATGTATGACTCACTCTATTGCCTAGTCATCCTCTCACTGAAAGTTTTTTCCCCCTACTTAGAACTGTATTCCACTCCCTCACTTCCATTTGTTTCCAGGTCTGTAACCATTAGGTAATCAATTTAGGCATTACTTCTAGGAAGATTTGGTTCATTTATTACCCGATGCTTTTATTCAACTTCCCTGGAACTTTCAAAATCAAAATCAAAATCAAAATCTTTATCTACCACTTTCCTACATATGTAGTTAATCTCTAATAAAAGTATCTTAAAAGCAGGGATACTTTCCTTTATATTGGAAACTCATGGAATAGGTATCCTTTTGAAGAATCAATCACTTCATGAAATTAATGATATTTATGAATCTTTGAGTGACTGTCAATAATTATTAGAAAAAATAGTTATATAATTTAAATTTTGCTTCACTTGGGCATGTTTTTGTAAAAATATATAAAAATTCATTGTACATATAATATAAAGTCTAAATACCAATAAATATCTAGAAAAATAATTACTTAATTCTATAAAGTTATTTGTTTTTCATTCCATTCCTTAAGCTGCTATTTATATGCCTTAACAAGAGTTTTTCTAGATGCCTGACATTCATAATTGAAAGTATATTTATATTTCCACAAATAGGTACGAAATCCCAAGTTATACATTTCACACAAAGGAACAATCTCAAAAAAAGTTTCCAAGCTACCCGCACCTCTGAACAAGGTAGATGACATTAAAAAAAAAACTACCTTTAAGAACATAATTATAAACAGTTACTCATGTCATATAATTTGGAATACACACAACTCAGTTTTGGTTCTGCAGTGTAAAATAAAGACACACCAGGCATAAGCATTAAAATATTAGGATTATTAGGATTCTTTTATTTTGTAAAATATTTCACAATAATATTGTTACACAGCAGAAAATAAATTAATTAACACAGATTACTACAGATAAGAGGTACCATGAATTGAGAAAAACCTGCCTTACAATTTTCTTTTATGAGGTCTAATTTCTTTTAGTTGACATGATCAAAAACATTCAATAAAAATGGAATTTAGAGTGCTATTAAAGTACAAGTAAGTTCCAAAAGGATAAAAGGATTTTAAAGAAAAAAATGAAGATAATTTTGTATACAACCCATCAAATAAATGTTATTCTATTCTTTAGGACTTTGTGATTACCAGAAATGTTGCCACTTTGCAATTGTTCCTTCTTTAATCAATTGGTTAAGTCTATTAACATTTTACTTGTTTTTTTTTTTTTTTGCTATTTAAGTAATCTGATTTCATCTAATCCCATGTACATATATAGTACATATACAGCCAGAACATAGCACATTAGCATAGACATAATTTGGCAACTAAAGGGTGCTGAGAGACTATCATGTGCTTATTGTCTTTCCAGTTTAGAAAATATTAATGACTTTTGAAGAGTAATTAAAAAAATCAACATATGATACCAATGATTCAAATATAGCAATCAGAAGAAATAAACAATGGCAATATTATTTTAAACTGATACCTATAAAGGAACCTTAATATAGAATTTAGTTTTTATTGGGATGTGATTTACCAAAATCTTTGAATTTCAACATTGGAATTCTAAGATAAAATATAAAGACTTGAAAACATTTCCCAAATAAGAAGCATATGCATCATCAAATTTGAAATCACTTTTTAGGTTGGAAGGGGTCAAGTTGGTGAATATGAACTGGAGAACAGGGTGAGGAAAAAAATAGAATTCCTTTAAACAGCACCAAAGTTCTAAATTATTTTACTCTTTAGATAAATTGATAAAAACAAAAGACCAATGCAAAAATCGTGAATAAAATGTCTTACAACAAGTCACAAAAGAAATGGGGAAGCAAAAGAACTACAATTCACTCAAAGTTTATAAATGTGATTAAATATATGTCTGCACAATTACATAAAAGTTATGTGCATAATTATTTAAAACTATTAGAAATAATCTAATATTCTTTTGTAATTATAGACCTTTTTAACATGCCAAAATATATCTAACTATGGGACATTTTTGCTCCTTTGAGGAATCACCCATTTATTGCCTCTATATTCAAAAGAAAACATTACTCTTTCTTTCTTGAAGGCACTATGGTATTGTGCCCTCAGTATCACTTCAATTTCAATCCTATTCAACAATTATGTGCTATTTAATTTAAAAAAAATACTTCAGAGATTTTACTTTCTAAAGTATTTTGGTTTTTTTGCCTTTCCTAATTTGCTCTTTCTCATTTCATCAAAAAACAGGGCATGATCCATTTTCACACTCTCCCACACTCCTCCAAGTTTCCCTCTATGTTATGGCACCTTTTAAATGAATTCTTTTTATATAATTAGCAATTCTCTAGCTTTAATCTTCTTCACCGAGTGCAGGTTGGAATAACTGATTTTTTTCAACTTGCAAAGTTAAATGAACTGAATCATAACTTAACTTGCTCTTCAATAGTACCATAGAAAATTATATAGGAACAAAAATGACTTTATCTGAAAGCTACAAGGAAGGAGCACTGAAATTTTACATATACTGGAAAATTGACATTAACCAGAGCGCGTGCACATCGGTTTCTCATTTGTCCAGTTCACCTAAAATATTTTCATGTATATGGAAACAGTAGTTATTTGAGTTTGATCAGTGATGTAGTGTGAGTTATTTTTCACATATTCCTAGAGCAGGATGTATGCTGTACATATATACACATTAACTGGTCAGAGCACAGACATTACAGTGTCATGCTTTCATTCAAAATTAAGATGTCGTATTCTCATTACAATCCCACGACATCAAAATGCAATTATATTGCTTCAAAAATGCAAATGATTTAACAGACTGGTCTTTGTGATTGAGAAGAGCAATGATGAAATGGTCTTACACTTTGCATAAATGGACAAAAAATACATCATAAATATATCGACCAATATATAACATTGAAGAACAAGAAACAGAAAGGAAATAATGCCCTTGCATAAAGATCAATTCTCTTTGCCGCTGTAGGAATAACTGGTTTGGCAGGGGGAGGCTTCTTGTTGTTCTTTGCCTGAGACTTGCCCAGTCCATTGTTGACTTCAATGGGTTTTCCATAACAGTCATAGTTAGACAACTCAAAATCTCTAGGTAAGCTACCAACAATACTGAAGTCATTCGATCTCAGGTCAGATTTGGAAGTACAGACTTTTTTGCATCTGGTTTCACCAACCTGAGAAATGAAGAATTGTAGAGAAAATATGCATAGAACACTTTTCCATTTATAAATAAACTTTATAGAGTACATATTTTGAGATAACTTCAGCAATAGATAGGTATTACATTAAGAATTTGTTAATTTCTCCTAGCATTTTTTGAGCAAAAAGAATCAAGAAATAAACAACTTATCATTAAATTAGTTGAATACTTATGGTTCCATAGCACTGCCTGTATCAAATTATTCATGCCAAACAACAAAACAATATACCTACATAAATCATCAGTATTTCTATATACTACCAACAAAATTCAACAGCAAAATATAGAAAAAGAAATGCCAATTAAAATAATAACAGACAATATAAAAATACTTGGAGATCTAACTGCAAAAACAAATCAATATATAATGTGAACACAATTACAAAACACCTTTAAACAATTGAGAAAATATTAATTTCTCATGGATTGGCCAAGACAATGCAATAAAAATGACAATTCTAGCTAAGTTAATTTACTCATTTGGTGCATACCAATCAAATTATACAAGAATTATTTTATAAAGCTAGAAAAAATAGTAACAAAATTCATCAGGGAGTTAAAAGGTCAAGAATAAAAGATAATCAGTAAAATATGTTAAAGGAGGGTGGTTTAGCATTTTAAGATTTTAAAATCTATTTCAAAATAGTAAACATCAAAAATAATCTGGTACTTGCTAAGAATAGTGTGATGGATCAGTAAAATGTTTAGGTACACAATACAGAGTACTAAATGACTATTAAAACATTAGTGCTTGATAAACCCAAAGATCCAAGCTTTTAAGGTAAGAAATCAACATTTGACTAAAATTTCTAAGAATACTGGAAACTAGTTTTGCAGACACTAGTCATAAACCAATATCTCGCACCATATACAAAGATAAGGTCAAAATGGATAAATAATTTAGACATAAAGGATGGTATAATTTAATTAGGGAAGTATGGGGAAATGTGCCTTTCAGTTCTATGCATAAGGTTAAGACTTTATGACAAAAGGGGAATTAGAGAATGTCACAAAATGAAAAATGGATACTTTTGATGAAAGAAAATTTAAAAGATTTTGCACAAATAATTAATGCAATAAAAATCAGAGAGAACAAAAATAAACTAAGACTCTAATAAAGGTCTCATTTCTCAAAAATAGGGAACTAAGACAAATTTATAAAAAAGAAGAAAATTTGTCCAGATCATCTTGAATTCTCAATTGCCTTGGAAAAATGCATTAAGTGAAATACATACATATACACACACACAAGCACACACACACACACACACACACATTTAAATGTACACAAGCTTTCTTTAACATTCTGATTGACAGTTACTAATTCTGGGATATCAAGACAATTCTGTGTACCAGTTTTTCTCTACTAACAGTATAATGGCATAGATCATAGCAGTTTTACCTAATGAGCAACTATCATTATTTATTGTGGGACAAGACTAGACAACTCAAGATATTGGGATATTCTGAAATCTTAGAACGTTCTAAGTCTCTTTTAGACTTCTTTTAGTAGTCTAAAACTCAGAAAATGAACTTCAAAGAATACATTACTGTAATCTCCCTGCTTTATATTGCAAAAATATAAGATATATAAGATTAAGTTTTTAGAATCCACTCAATTAAAATAAAACTTTAGGATTATAGTGTATTCTGCTAATAGACATCTGACATATATGATTTCAAAACAATAGTTTCCTCTTTTTTATATTCAAGGTCAAAACTAAGAAAACTGCTACAAATCTTATGCTTTGTACGATCATGATTTTGATATCTGTAAATAAATAGAGGACAAGGGTCAGGTTTAGATGTCATACTATCCAAAGCTAGAGTAATGGATTTTAAATTTTAATTACATTTCCATAAACAACTATCATTTAATATTCTGAACAATTTTTAAGGCATAACTGAAGGTACTGATCTTCTGTTGAACCTCTCCCCTACCTTACTCTTAGATGATGGCAATAGCCTCCTGGTTTATTTCCTTCCTCAAGTCTTTCTATTCCAATTCATCATAGACTCAACAATCAAAATGATCTTGCTTTAAAAAAAGGAATCATACAGTCTTTCCTCTAATTCAAAAGTTCCAGTGGCTACCTATTACCTCCAAAATCAAACATAAAAACCTTCAGGTTGACTTATAAAACCTCTCAAAACTTGATTCTTTCCTATTTTTCCAGTCTTCTCATTCCTACTTCTCCCTTCTCCATTCCAGTTATGAACTCTAAAGTGCAATGAAACTGAAAATTTTGGATTCCACACACACAACCTACAGTTAAAAATGGGGAACTAAGACATTTATAAAAATAAGAACCTTCCTGCAGTTGGCTCGCCTTTTTTAATTGACTATCTCTTAAACCTAGAATTCTCTCTCTCCTTTCCTATAAATCCTAGATTCTCTGTCTTCCTTCAAATTAAGCCCCATCTTCTTTGCAGTCTTCGTTAATCTTAATGCCTTTCCTCTGAAACTACCACCAATTTACCTTGTCTGCGCAGCTGTTTGTACGTTGTTTCTCACTCCTTATATTATCCTTGAGAATAGAGATTTTTGTTTTGTTTTGTTTTATTATTTTGTATTCCTGGTGATTAATACAGTGCCTTCCAATAGTAGTGACATAGTAAATGCTGGTTGGTCGACTGATTATCTATACGATTTATACGAAGTCTATTCCAAATATAAATTTGTAGTATTCTTATTCTGATCATTAAATGGGAAATAATTGAAATATAATATGTAATATATGTAATAGATAATAAAATAAACTTAACTTTAAGAAAAAGAGTGATAATGCTAATTGCCCTAAAAGTTAATTATAAAAGAAGTCAGAGATGACTTGTAATTACAATGGATGTTGTCAATTCTGGAGAAGTTCGCAATTTCTACCTTTCTAATTCATGTGGGTTTTATGTGATTTGAAAACTTTAAAAGAGGACACATTAGATGCTCTATTCAGACTTAAGCATGACTTTTATTAGCTTTATGGATAATATCCAAAGAAAAATATATGCAGGAAATGATTATTAGTAACAAATAAGAAAACTGTTTCCCTGTAACACAAAAACTGACAAAACCATACTCAGAATACACACTTAAAAGGTGATATTATACATATCTAACTTAAATTTTATATTGTTTTAATATGCCTCTTTGAAAAGTATGGAACTTATTTCCCCTTCCCTCATGAACTTATATCACTTTCCAAAATTGCTGGTAGCAGAAATTTAGCATTGTCATAATAAGGTATTAAAGGTTCATAGGTGAAAAAGAAATAAATGGTCCTCAGTTCTTTAATTGTTTCATACTTGGACCTTTTTGCTACGAGTATATTAAAAATTGAGACTCTTTTGGGCAAAACAGAATTGATGCTAAAGAGAAGAAATGATTAGTATGCTGGAAAAGTACATAAAATCTTTTGTGATCTTGTATTGATCTAAAAGATGATATTCTGCTTAATCTTACAAGTTTTATTTGGGTTCTGATTTAAGAAACCAGAGTCAGGCAAGAATTAACTTATTTTATGAACATCTACAGAAAGGATTGTGTTTCCTCTTTGACTTAATGAGTGGAATTTGTTATATCATCTGCATGGGGAGTTCTCAATGTAGAGTTTTCCTCTGATAATGCAAATCACCACCTCGATTTCTCTATTACTTAGCAATTAAGTTCTAAGAAATTACCTGAGACACACAGATGTTAAATGATGTGTCCAGGATCACAGCTAGTAAGTATCAAAGGTGAAATTTGAATCCAAATATTGTAAATTCAAATGCTAGCCCTTGGTCCATTTTTGTCATGACACCTAAGACTATCTAAATAAATAGAAAACTGATCAAAACACTATCATGGAAGCGTCAGAAACATATACATTTATCTATTCATGGCTGTGAAATTCTGAAGTGCACTGCAGAGTCCAAATTTATAAAATATATATTTGAAAATTACATCCTAGAATCTGAGGATAGCTAGGAAGCACGATATGTAGTTTTTCTCTGTCATTTTCTTTTCTCAATAGAAGTAGTATTTTTCTTAAATTGACTTTAAATATAGTTCAGTTTCCAATTGCTATTATTCTTTAGTTTTCATTATCATCATCATTATCATAATCATTATAATTATTATTATTATGACAGAGACAATTATAATATAATGTGTTATTATGATGTAAATTATTCAGCAATGCTTGTATTTTGGAAGACAACATATTTTAGAATCAATAAATTCCTGAAAAGAAAAACATTATTGTATTTTTACATCAAAGCTGCTAATACAAGACAATCTAAGCATTTGTGCAACCAACTTGCATCCCTAGTTGCCATGTGGTTATTTCTTAACATATTTCAAAATTATTGGAAACTTATTTTAATAATTTTTAATACTTTCTTATTTTCCAATTTTATACAATAGTAGTTTCTACCTATCATTTTTCCATAAGGTTTTGAATTTTACAATTTCCCCCCACAATCCATTCCCTCCTCCTCCCCACCCACAGAAGGCAGTCTGATAATCTTTACATTGTTTCCATAATATGCATTGATTAAAATTGAATGTGTTGAAAGAAAAATTATATCCTTGAGGAAAAATAGAATATTAGAGATAGCAAAATTATGTAGTACATAAGAAAACTTTTTTTTGAAATTTAAACTCTACACTTCTTTCTTTGGATACAGAGGTATTCTCAATCACAGTTACCCTAAAATTGTCCCTGATTATTGCACTGATGGAATGATCACCTCCCCCAAAGTTGCTATTAGCATGTACAATGTTCTGGTTCTGCTCATCTCACTCACCTCAGTTCATGCAAGTCTTTCCAGGTTTCTCTAAAATCCCATCCCTCCTGGTTTCTAATATAATAATAGTGTTCCATAATGTACATATGCCAAAATTTGTTCAGCCGTTTTCCCCAGTTAATGAACATTCACTCGATTTCCAGTTCTTTTTCACCACAAACAGAACTGCTATGAATATTTTTGTTCAAGACATGTTTTTACCCTTTTTCACGGATTTCTTCTGAATACAGACCCAGTAGAGGTATTTCTGGATCAAAGGATATCCACGTTTTTATTACCCTTTGGGTGTAATTCTAAATTGATCTCCAGAAAAGTTGGATCAATTCACAGCTCCATCAACAATGCATTAATGTCCCACTAGATTTCCCACATCCCTTCCAACATTGCTCATTGTCCTTTCTGGTCATATTGGCCAATTTGAGAGGCATGTAAATCATCAAAGATGCTTTAATATGCATTTCTCTAATCAGTAATGATTTTGAGAAGTTTTTCATATGACTATAAATATCTTTGATTTCCTCATCTGTAAATTGCCTTTGTATATCCTCTGAACATTTGTCAATTGGGGAGTGGCTTTTTAATAAACTTGACTGAGTTCTCTATATATTTTAGAAATGACTCCTTTGTCACAAACACTAGTTATAAAAATTATTTCCCAATTTACTATATTTCTTTTGATCTTGGTTATAGGGGTTTTTGTTTGTGCAAAATCTTTTTAATTTAATGTAATCAAAATTATACAATTTGTTTTCAATGATATTCTCCATTTCTTCCTTGGTCATAAACTGCTTTCCTTTCCACAGTTCTGACAGGTAAACTATACCTTGATCTCCTGGTTTGCTTATAATATTGTCATTTATGTGTAAATCCTGCACCCATTTTGCTCTTATCTTGGTATAGGGTGTGAGATGTTGGTCTAATCCAAGTTTCTGCCATACTATTTTCCAATTTTCCCAACATTTTTTTTTATCAAAGATAAAGTTCTTATTCCAGAAACTGAGTGGGCTCTTTGGGTTTATCAAAAAGCAGATTACTATAATCATTTTCTGCTATCTCTTTTGCACCTAATCTATTCCACTGATCCACCACTCTATTTTTAGTCAGTACCAGACAGTTTTGATGATTAATGCTTTATAATATAATTTTAGATCTGCTAGGACTAAGGTACCTTCTTTTGCACTTTTTTTTCATTAAATCTCTTGATATTCTTGACTTTCTGTTTCTCCTAATGAATTTAGTTACAATTTTTTTTGTAGCTCATTAATGTAATTTTTTGGAAGTTTGATTGGTAAGACAATAAATAAGTGGTTTAATTTAGGTAGAATTGTCATTTTTATTATATTAGCTCAGCATATCCATGAACAGTTGATAGTTGCCCAGTTTTTTAAATCTGAATTTATTTGTGTCTAATGTTAATACTAAAACTGAATTAACTTATCCTGCCAAATTCTCATAAAAAATCCTGTGTCAAAGTACAAAGGTCAAGTTTTATATACATACATATATATATATATATATTATATAAATAATTGTTCTCTCATTCAATAATAATAATATTAAATCCTATTTCCTCCAGAAAACCAAAATCTCTCAGTATTCTTAACAGGATTCTAGCTTTAAGTGTCACTGGTTTGATTCAATATTAACATTCAAAGCCTATAGGCCTGTTGTTCTGGTAGCCCAAGAGTAGCATGGCTAGTAGCGAATTAAAATGTTGAATTACTTAGATAGGTTATACTACTTAGGGGTGCCTATTAGTTTGATTTTAAAGAATATTTGTGAAAAGGAAACGTAAAACATAGTATAACAGTACATGAGTTCAGTGAATTCATTCCATGCACAACTGCAGCAAAATAAAAATTTCATATCCTATAAAATTCTAGAAGATTTTTGCTTAGTAACTATAGTCCTTGTAGTTAAAAATATATATTTCCAGTTTAACTTACAGTTTGCAATATAACCAATTAAAGCTCTTCCTTCTTTAGATTAGTGCACTAAAACAATAGGCCTTGGGGAAAATGAAAATTTATTTTTTCCCTTACTTTTCTTTTTTTTAAAGTACTGTTTTGCTTTTGTGTATTTTTTCAACGAGTTGTATTTTAGATAGCAAGTATTCTTTTCATCTACCACTTTTTTCATTTTATTCTTAGTTTTTTGTTATGTGAGATAAGTGTCATATTGTAGAGAAAACTGGACATGGACACAGAAAGAATTAAATTCAGATTCTGTCTCACACATTTACAAGCTTTTTGTCACTGGACAAGTCATTTATCCCCTCTACACCCCCAGTTTTCTCATCTGTAAAATGGTGAAAATAATAACACTTATCTCACAATGCCATGGTGAAGATCAAGTTAAATAATATATGCACAGTGCTTCATAAATTTTACTCTGTAAATGATAGCTAGTCTTTTAATTTTAATCTCCAAGGATAAAAAACTGCACAAAAATTCCAAGTCCTTTTGACCAATAGAAATAATGGCTGTCCTGTGAGGTTGCAATGAGAATAAGGAAAGATTTTACCTGGGTAAAAGTATTCTCACCTGTAAAGTGCTGATGTGAACAGGAGTCCCTGTACCATTGACTGTGTTCTTCTTAGCTGCATTTCCACCTTTCCCTTCAGCTTGCTCTGCCTTGGCAATCCTGGCTTTCTCTGCTTCAATTCGTTTGGGATTGTTTAACATCACTTGAACAACAGCATATTCTACCAGTGATGCAAACCCAAAGAGAAGGCAAGCAATTAACCAAACATCAAGGGCCTTCACATAGGATACTTTGGGAAGTTCAGCAGCAAGTGTAGTGCATTCAGATGCCAAACTGAGGACTGAGAAGATACCTATAAAAGGAGAAATTCACAGTGTAAGAAAAAAATCAGCATTTTTTCCTCCATTTTTATTCATTCTCAATAT
Source organism: Macrotis lagotis (assembly GCF_037893015.1). Taxonomy (NCBI): domain Eukaryota; kingdom Metazoa; phylum Chordata; class Mammalia; order Peramelemorphia; family Peramelidae; genus Macrotis; species Macrotis lagotis. The sequence goes on from NC_133660.1 coordinate 109,356,726, forward strand.
TGCACACAACTCAATGTCTATAGTGCCCCTACCAATGGTCCATTTAAATAAGATGCACAAATCTCTTGCCAGAGATTAATAGATGTGCTTTGTAAATACTTAGTTATTTTGAAAAATAAAATAAAAAATTTGAATCACATTATTTTAAGATGTACAGATCCTGTATTTAATTGATTAAAATCTTATTTTATTTTCCTGTAATCCTAATAAGGTCAATGTGTCTATGTATAGTATTCTATGGCATATCCAGTTATATCCATTGTCTGAATTTTTGGCTTATTTTCAGACTATTTTCAGACTTATAGTACCATTTTATTCTACCCTGTGAATCAAAAGAAAAATATAAAATCAGCAAAATTCTTATTAAGCAGACATAATAAATATAATTTATTTAGATGGACAAAAGGGGAAAAGATTGTAAAGGACATATCTAATTCAGTCTCTTGAATCTATTTGATTAAAAACTGGTGTAACAGAATAGTAGTGAGGCAGAAATTAGGATTATACCAATAGCATCTTACAGTATCATCAAGAAAAACTCCTATATATGACCTAAATATAAAAAGGTAATATAAACAAATTAAAGGAGCAAGTGGACAATTATCTTTTGGACCAATGAAAACTTTAAGACTAAATCAGTGATATAATCATATATAACAAAAGAATAATTTTGATTATATAAAAATTTTATTTGCACAAATAATTCTTATGTAGTAAAAACTAGAAGTGGAACAAATAATTTGGAAAAATAAGATTTCATTTAAAAATGCATAAGGAATTGATTCAAACTTCTTAAGACTAGGTGAAAGTCATTCTCCAATTATATATCTATATATTATATAGTATATACATATATATATATAGTATATATAGTATATTAAGTGAAATTGTTCAAATTACCAATAATCATATGAAAAAAAGTCTAAATGACCAACAGAGAAATATAAATTAACCCAATTTTCCACCTCTATCAGATAAGCAGTGATAATAAAAGAAGAAATTGACAAATCTTGATAGGTTTGTGGGAAAATAGGTGATTTCATGAACTGTTGTTGGAGTTGTGGAATAGTTCAATCATTCTTGAAAGCATTTAAAAATATGCTCAGAAATTTAAAAAAGCAAATCTTTTTTTATGCCATTATTAGGTCCATATATCAATGTAATCAGAAAAAGAGGAAAAGGATCTATATGTACAGAAATAATTATAATACCTGCTTCCATGGTAGCCAAAGGTTTCAAACTAAGGAGTGATCCTCCATTTAGAGAATGGCCAAATCAATTATTACATAGGAATTGCATATGTGAATTAGAAATTATGAAACTGAATCAGAGCAAAAATGAGCAGAACCAATGGAACACATCATATGATGATAAGAATTTTGTAGTGAGAAAATACTTGGGAAGACATTAGTACACAATGTAATGACAAGCCATGAATTCAAAAGAGATGATGAATCATGCCATTTATCACTTGACTGAGGGATAAAGTGAAAGTTCAGGAAAAGATACTTTTTTGGACACTGTTAATGTAGGAATTTCTTTCCAGACCCTGTATGAATATGAGAGTTATTTTTAAAAATTCTTTTATTGATGTGTGTGAGGGGAAGGATAGGGAATATTTTTAATACCTGAAAAACAGAAATTATAGACTATTAAGAACAAAAATATTCTGCATTGTACATATTATTTATAATGACAAAAAACAAATAATCCTGAAATTAGCTGATAGCTAATGGATTTGATGGCTAATGGGATTGGAGAATAATGGCTAGTGGTAAATCACAGAGAGGACAATTTCTGGTGTATAGCAATGGAAAGTAACCATCATGTTGAAGCAAGTTTGTAGAGAGCAATTCAATGACATCTATAGAAGACAAAAGGAATTGTTTAGTGGCACTTTCATAAGCTGTCCCTCTGTCAATCTGACATACTCACATATATTTCCTAAATTTCCATCTCCTCATGTTATACAGACAGTATATTCGTTAATTCTTGAAATTTAATTTAATTCTTTAAAATGTCCACTTTTCCACTGTGTCTATACTTGTAGTAATTCAAAATTTATATAGAGAAGAATGATGCATATTGTTTTCATTTATACTTCTATTTAATTAAAATTCATTGTGAACCAACTATGTTATCAGACTGACTATTAAAGAGGTAAGGCTCATTAGATCCAATAGTTTGGATACTAAGTCTTAGAGTCTGAGATGGGTAACTAGAGGATCTCAGAATGTTGATTTTGGTCATAGAGTAGAAGCTGTGGACTATATTAATAATAAATATTCATATTCCTTAATGATAGCAACCATGAAACAAGGGATATTCCAGATAAACTGAAAAATCTTAGTATATGATATTCCAGAAACAGTAATGGCACATTGAATCAAAAAACAATAAGAAATCCAATATTGAAAATATATCTCTTGTATATTTCTCAAACAGGAAATATTACAACTTGAGAGCTGTGAAATTATCAACAAGTCAATGAAAAACTTGCTTTGGTTATATCTTAAAAATATTTTAGGGAAGAAAAATGAAGCCTGAACATATAAGTAGCTATTCACAAAATGAGATCTATTTCAAAGATATGTATTTGAATGTCAAAGCAACTTCAAATGATTAATACTTTATATGAAGTATATTTTTCCTATTCATTTGGGGTAAAAGGAATACAGGAAGAGAGAAGAAAATTGGAGGAAAAAAGAAAAGGGAAAATCTTTGGAAATATGTGATAAAAGACAAAAATCCTCAAGAGAAATCTATCAACTATAGTATATCGTGAAATAACAATCTGGGCAAATTTTGAAAATTTATTAATAAATGCCAAATTAGATTATTGTTATTCTTGGCCAGCCAGAGTAACAATGTGTGTTTCTAACAGAAAAGATAAATATGAATTCTTGGAAGTACATAATCATCAAACATACTTTAATATGCCATTGATAATTGAAATTTATCCGCATATTTCTCCATTTTTAATTTCTTCCTTGTTATCAATAGGACCACCCATATTATATCCAACATCCCCTTTACTGTTTAGTCTTCAGAATTGCACTCTCATGTCTCCCTAGTATTTTAGGAAAAAAATAATAATTTCAACAACCCAATATTTGCAAGGAGATAGGCCAATGTTTGTTTTTACAAAGTGCTATGGAATTGCTAGTTATTATCATAATTATAATTATTATTATTATTAGGCATACTAGACTAGAAAAAGCACTGACACTGACAATTCAAGAAGACGTATTTAAATATGGTTCCTTCATTTTCTAGTTAAATAGTTAAATAACATTTTTTCTTGGGACCCAGATTTCTCAAATGAGTGTGCTGTTGATGATTTATTTCAGGGATGTCTGAGTCTTCGTAACCACATTTAGAATTTTCTTGGCAAAGATACTAGAATGGTTTGTTATTTATTTCTCCATTTCATTTTACAGACGAGGAAACTAAGACAAATAGCAATGACCTACCCAGAATGACACAGTAAATATCTGAAACAAGACTTAAACTTGGGGTAAAAAATCTTCTTGACTACAGGCCCAGCACTCTGTCCACTATGCCATTTAATTGCCCTTAAAATGAGGATAGGGATCACATTTTATCTAAAGTATGTTGTATCTCCAATATTTTATCTTCTTTTTGCTAACATTTTATATAGTTTCATAGGCCCAATGCCTTGCTCTTCTAATTTATCTTCACATCAACTGTCAAGCACAATTTCTATTCATTATTAAATAATTTTCTATTAGTTCTCATTAATCATCATATAAAATCCACAACACTTTAATTTGTCCTTCTAAATCGTTTCACTTCTTTTATCAACCACTTATCCTTACCCCAAACTGTTCTTTCTTATTCCTTTCCTTTTCAGGGTTGCTACTTGAGATAAAGAACCTGTTAAGAATTTTCCACATACAATGACTGCTTCATGCAGCTATCTCCACAGATCCTTTTTGGATCACCACACTCATCTGTAGTCTTTGTCCATTACTTTTGAGCAATTATGACATATTTAAATATGTGAATCTACCCTCCAGTTATGTTCCATAAAACACAAAGAAGGATATTAGATCTTTTATTTATTATTTTTGACCACCCTTATATTTAAGCAAATATAAGCATATGTTTCTTGCCTGCTTTTACCTTAAGTTTATTTTTTATGAGAAAAAGAAGTTTGGGGATCTTTTAAAGGCATCAAATTGTGAAGAGAAAAAAATACAGCTTCATTAATTTGTGGATTCATTCTAGACTTCAAATAAAATATTAATGATCATATTACTTCTAGTTTAGAATCTTGGTAACCTGAGATGAGTCTTATTTTATTCATCTTTTAACAAAGTATTTTCCTGAAAATAAGGAACAGTATGAAAACAGAACAATTATTTTATTTCCAGACATAAAATACTTCTTGAGACCCAAATATACATATATGTATAAGTATATGTATTTATATATTCCATATATGTGGATATTCACTTATATAAGATTGATGTATATAATATACATACATCTAATTTATAACCTACCTTTTTGTCCACTAATAATTTCAAATAGAATTTTGACATTTGACTTAGTATTCCTCACAAAGGACCAAAAATATAACTTAAATTTTAGGATAAATTGAAGTTGATTTGTAGTTTCAAATATAAAATAATGGGGAGCACCTAAGATGCTAAGTCTTGGAACAGATGATATGATTTTCACTTAAAAGACTATGCTACATCTAGTAAAACTATGAATTAACTAATCCATCTGACTCTTAAAATATTTTAACTGAGTCATTAAGGGTAAAACTTGTTTTTTCTTCATAATATATTGTTATTCATGTATAAAAGAGTAATTCTTATTTTGTCTTCTATTTTTCTGGTTCTCATAAAATGGTCCTTAGTTTATAATGTACATTCTTTTAAAATAAGAAATTATAATTGATTCAAAAAGGATTTTGCTACAGAAAAACTTTGGTTTTATGCTGTATATCAAAGAAAAAGATGAAACTGACTTTCAAATAGATTGTCAAATGTCTAAAGCAATTCTTAAAAGTGAAATATAAAAATGTTAAGCTAGGATAATAGATAAAATTAAACTAAATATATTTTATCCAATGCTAATTATTTATTTCTTAAGCACAGTGATCTGATTTATTAAACTTTAGAAGGCTGACATAATCTCCATAACAAGAAAAATATCTAAGTTTATATTAAAAGTCAGTCTTTTAAAACTGCTAAAATGAGATTACAATGAATTTGCAATAATAGACTATAATGTATATTGCAAATTAATTGAATAATATTATTAGTTAGTAATGGTTCTGGTGATACAAGACAGATGTGTAGTAATCATTACATAATAGAAATTAGCCAAGGTTCATGTTTAAATTATAAGCAGAAGACAGTCAGCATCCTTTTGGACATATTTTTTTTTCTGCTCCATATTCATAAATATACATAATTGCACATGTTTGTATGTATATTTTGTTTATGTGTACATGTATATTTATATATAAATGTGAAATTAACATGTCTGTACAGACTCAATCCAACAAATCCCATTTTCTGTCTCAAAAACAATGGAAAACTCCTTTCCTTTAATAACCTGTTTTTTTAATGGGTCTATAAGTCTCAAAAGTAGTTAGATGATTCCACCTTTTGGTTGCACAAACCTGGTTTAAAAGTATAAAAATAGAGAGTAATGAACATAAATCTTCCTATTCAGTCTTATTTCAAATGATCAACAACAAAAAAATGCAAAATCCAGATAATAAATATATATGGGCACTTCTCCACTGAGCTTCTCAAGTACAGTGCTTTCATAGATCCATAATAAAGAATACTACATATTTTAAAGGCATTGGATAATGACATGACTCCAACATTTGTAGCTCTCAAGGTGGAAATGGCATAATAAAATATCATATCACATTATGTATCAAGACAGAGAAGAATTACTAGGAACACGGTACACCTATCAAAGAATACAATGGAGGTTTTTGTGCTGATAAAACAAAAAGGAGTAACCAGAAAAGGATTTCCAAGGACATTGAATTACTCAAACAGTATGGTAGCCTTATATTAGCAAGCATCTCTCATCCTGTTTTAAACAATTGTCATATTAGTTTGACACCTATCTTTTAAAACAAAGTTGCTACTATGGTTTCTATCTGTGCTTTTCTATATTCTATATTAAAATTATTCGACCAGATTTAACCAGCATTAATGATAATCTGAAAAAACATTGAAAATAAATCAATTCCAGCCAGGATTTATAGATGTATTCACTCTCTTAACCTTCTTGAATGAAAGAATTAGTATGTAGTTTTTTTTTTTATTATTCAAATAAACTGTGGTAAAATCATCCCTCTTAACCTACTGGAAATTTATTCAATCCTTTTATTCTAAATGTAAAAAGTTTTATGTTATAAACTTGAATTATTATGGAGGCAACTCAAAAGGCTTTCAATTAGGAACACTGTGTTTCTTTTACCTCATTTCCTTTACCTTCTTCTCTTCACTTCACAACACAACAGTACAGTCTTGTTCCAGGAAAGATGTTTGACCATTTTTGACATAGTAAATCTTTCTAAATATGACTGTCCCTATATTTAAAAAAGACCAGGTTGAGTCTTCTGGGTGAAAATATTTCCATTTTTATTTGATGGAAAGAAACAAGATTTAGAAACTATCAGGATTTCACTATTTTTGACCTATGTAAAACTGCATTCTTTCAGATAAAACAATGGAAGAAGATTCTTAAAAGTACTAATTGGTAGTTGGATACAATAATGACTAGAGAAATGGACCTAGAGTCAGGGAAGATTTGGTTTCAATTCTATTCTCAGACATTTACGAACTGTGCAACCATATATAAATCACTTAACATCTGATTTCCTCAGCTTCCTTATTTGTAAAATGAGGATAATAATAGCACCACTCCTAGTATTTTTGTGAGGATAAAATGAGAGCATATTTGTAAAGTGTTTCACAAATTTTAAGATAATATATAAATATTATTTATTATTTATTATTTATTATTTATTTATTATTACTACTACTACATTACTATTGTTATTGCAATTGCTGCTACCGTTCCTGCTGCTACAACTATCACTACTATCACCACCACCACCACTACTATCACTATCCCCACTAATACTATTACTGCTGCTGCTTCTGCTATTACTACTACTACTACTACTTCTACTACTACTACTGTTCCTCCTCCTCCTCCTACTAGTACTAGTACTGCTACCACTACTGGTAATAATAATAATAATAATAATAATAATAATAATAATAATAATAATAATACTGCTACTACTACTACTGCTACTGTTGCTGGTACTGCTGCTACTCCAACTACTACTACTACTGTTACTAGTGCTACCATTACACTAAAAGAAGAAATATAAAAAGGGCTAGTCTTTGGAAAGAAGAGATGAATACTCTCTCCAAAATTCTGGCCAATTGGATATCTGGGTATATTCAATAATTGAGTATCAAGTTCACTTCAAACAATTTTGACAAGAATCAAAACTTTCTTTTGAAATATAAGATCTACTTTGCTAATTTTCTGTGTGTGTCCCTATCATACTATTTGCACCATTTTAAAATTATGGTCAACTTTCAATTTTATTAATAGAAGAGAAAAGGATAGAAATAAAAAAATAAGTATTCTTTATATTAATGCTGAAAGGGAAAAATAAAGCTTCTATAAACAAGTAAGTTATATAGTATAAGACTTGATCAGAAAAGGATAAAAAGGTGAAGCTATTTTTTTCTACACAAGTCATTTGTATGTCAGTATCTATCTGTAGCAGAATAGATAGTTTTTTTGGAAACTTTTTGTAAGTTGGATTTTTTTTCTAGGTCACATTTTTTTAAAAATTTATTTCACTTTGTCAATGGGTACCTCATAGAAAGCTTTTCATTACTTATAACCTTGAAGGCAGAGCCTTTTTTGCCTTTCCTTGGACATTCAGTACTTAGTGTGGTGCTTGGAATATAGGAGTTTAATAAATTTTGTGATGGTAAGGATAATGAGGAGGAGGTTGAGAAGAAGGAAATGTTTGGCTCATATAAAATTAAAAAAGGTTTTAATTCTTGATCATTAAAGTAATAAAGGTAAGAAAAAATGTCAAAGAATAGATTGAATTATTTTGCAAGATAAAAAATCCTTATGTAAAGGGAATTCCCAACTTCTAAAAACCTAGTTTGGAAATCTTATTGTTCATATATTGAGTTTGTACAGTGAGATAAAAATGGAATTTAAAATACACTTTTAATTCAAGTGTACTGATTCTAATTTTAAAATAGTGTTGCAAATTGTGAATGTATAATTAATGTAACTACCTATTTCATACATATTTATTAAAAGTATAAATTTCATCGTGTTCACTTTTTCCTCTGGAAGGATCATAGTGTTGCCAGATAGTTTACACTTGGTTGTAATCCTACCTAATTTTTTCCTTTTAGAATACCATATTCTAAGCCCTCTACTTCTTTACCATGGCTTGCAGCTGCTAAGTATTATGTGATCCTTACTGTTGGCTGCACATTTTTTGAAATATTTCTTTCTGGTTGCTTGAAGTATTTTCTCTTTGCCCTTAAAGTTTGGGAATTTGTCTATAATATTTCCGGAAATTTTCACATTGAGATAGCTTTCATCTGGTTTGTTTCCATCTAGGTTGGTTTTTCTTGACAATTTCTTGAAATAGGAGCTCTTGGTTCCTTTTTTTTTTTTTTTGGAGCATGATTACCAAGCAGTTCAATAATTCTAAAATTAACTCTTATCAATCTACTTTCTAGGTGAGTTGTTTTTCTGATTATTGTATATTGCATAATTTCATTACCTTTGATTTTGTTTTATTATTTCTTGATGTCACATGGAGTCATTAACGTCCATGTGTTTAATATTAATTTTTAAGGAATGACTTTCATTGAAGAAACTACATAGTTTTCTCTTTGGCCATTTTTGTGATTTTTAAGGAATTATTTTTATCAGATAATTTTATACCTCTTTTTTCATTTGACTAATTCTGTTTGTAATTATTTTCTTTATTTTGTACCTCTTGCTACCAAGTTTTTAATTCCCTTTTCTTAATTTTGTTCTTTTGTTCTTTTCTTTACCTAATTTTCTCTCAACCACTCATTTCATTTTGAAAGTTGATTTTTAAATTCTTCTAGGAATTCTTCTTAGATTTTTGTCAACTTGCAATTTCCCTCTTTTGATGATATCGGTAGCAAAAGCAATAAAAATCCATATGATTATATAAATAGATAAAGAATACAAACTTGACAAAAATATAACTCATTCTTATTAAGAATACGAGGAAATTTAAGGAAATGGAGTCTAATCTATACTCAAAATTAGGAATTATCTGTAAGGCAGATAAACTTAAAAATCTTCCTAATAACCTCAGAGATAAGCAAAATTGTCCATTATCACCATTATTATTCAGCATTGTATTGGAAATGCTACTTATAGCAATAAAAAAAGAAATACGTAATTGGAAGTTCAAAAATAGGAAATGAGAAATAAAACTATCATTCTTTGTAGATGATCTGATATTAAACTTAGAGACCTTTAAGTGAATCAACTAGAAAAACTAATTGAAACAATTAACAACTTCACCAAAATCACAGGATATCAACCTCACAGAAATCATTAGCATTTTATATCTTCCCCAAAAACGCCAGCAGCAAAGGATAACAAGAGAAATTTCATACAAAATAATGGTAGACAATATAAAATACTAGGGAGTCTATCTGCCAACACAAAGCCAAGTATTATATGAACACAATTACAAAACACTTTTCACTCAATTAAAGACAGATCTAAATAATTGGAAAATATTAATTGCTCGTTCATATGCCAAGTCAATGTAATAAAAATTACAAATATAAATTAAATTACTTATTCAGGACAGTACCAAACTCCCAAAGAATTATTTATTTAGCTAGAAAAAATAGCAAAATTCACATTTAAAAATATTTGAGAATATCAAGAAAAATAGTGGGAAAAATCTGAAGGAAGGTGGCCTAGCAATATCAGATTTCAAATTATATTGCAAAGTTGTAATCATCAAAATAATCAGGTAATGGCAATGGATCAAACTAGTTACATAATATATTATGATGAGACTAGTATTTGATAAACACAAAGACCCACAATTTGGGGGTAAGAATCTGCCATTCACAAAATATTCTGGGGCAATTGGAAAGTAGTTTGGAAAAAAAGGAATTATAGATCATTATCTTATAATGTATACCAAGAGAGTCAAAAATGGATAAATGATTTAGACATAAAGGGTGATGTCATAAGTAAATTAGGAAACACTATTGATGAAACACTACTGTGCCATAAAAATGCTAAGCTCATTGATTTTTAGAAGCATATGGATAGATGCACAAAATAATGAAGACTGAAATGAACAGACCCAACAGAACCTTGTAAAGAGTAGTAACAATATTATTTTAAGAACAACTTTGAGCAACTAATTATAAAGACCCAAATTAACCTCAAAGGGCATATAAAAATGCTATTCATATTCAGAGAATGAACTGATAAAGAGAAGTATGTTTAGAATAATTTTACATGTATATTTATATGTAAGTGTACATATACACACATATTTGTGTCTAATAGAAGTCATCTCTAGGGTGCAGTTGGATAGAAAAGAAAATAAAGAGAAGAAATTAATGTGATAGATTATATATTTAAAAAGAAAAGCAAATTGTATACAAATAATGCAATCATCTTAATGCTACTATGGAAAGAAAAGTCTTGTTTTATTTCATAAATTAAAAATAAATAAAATTTTAAAATAAGTTAATTATAAGAATATGGAACAATGTGCTTTTTAGATCTATGGATAATTGAATAGTGTATTGCTAAACAAGAGGTATAGAGGATCATGGAAAATAAAATAGATTATGTTTTTATTTCTTGAAATTAAAAGATATTCCTCAAACAAAATTAATGTAGTCAAATTAGAAAATTCGAAATTATAGCAAATTTATCTGACAAACACCTTATTTCTCAAAAACATAAGGAATCCAGGCAAATTTTTAAAAAAAGATTCATTTTCCAATTGATAAATTGACAAAGAATATAAATAGGCAGTTTTCAGAAGATATAAAAATCATCAATGCTCACATGAAAAATGCGCTAAATCTCTACAGAATAAAGTACTTCAATATAAAAAACCACTGTGAAATACTAGGTCATACCTATAAGATAGGATAACATGAAAAAAAATAGAAAAATGACAAATACTGAAGAGGATGTGGAAAAATTGGGACATAAATACACTGTTGTTATAGATATGAACCAGTTCCATTGGTTATATACAAAGGGTCATAAAACTGTGCAAACACTTTTAACCCAGTAATACCACTATTGGGTCTATTTATACTAGTTAGTTTTATGGGGACAAAGAACTGGAAACAAGATATGGTTCAATTGGAGAATGAATGAACAATTTGCTGTATATGATAGTGGTGGAATACTACTGTGCTATAAGACATGACTTGCAGGATGATTTCAGAAAAACCTGGGAAGATTTATATGATCTGAGGCAAATTAAAGAATATAGAATATAGAATCAGGAGGACAGACATTATATATATGTTGAACTGAAAGATTGCTACTCTGATCATGATAACTACTCAAGACAATTCCAAAGATGTATGATAAAAATACTATTCATTTCTGAGTAGAGATTGAAGCATACTTTGTTTTAACTTTATTTTTCTGTTTTTGTTGCATGACTAATATGGAAATATGTCTTGCATGATTTTCCATGTATAATTGATATATCTTTCTTGCCTTCTCAAAAGTTTTTCACATAATTGAGAAATATCTAATAAAAATAAAAATATATTTTAAAAGGAAAGGAAATAAATGTGATGATTAAAAATGCATTGAAGAATATAAAAAGATTTAATGAAGAAAATCCATAGCCCAAAATTCAATGACAGTGCTAGGTACTGAATAGTCTGAAGAGAGGGAAGACAGACTATTATCCTGCTAATATAGTCACAAGGAAACAGATAAGGGAAGTTCCAGTATTTATTGAAGAGGCAACTTTACCTTTTATAACCATGACATAAAAAGTAGACCAATCAGAGATTATTTATTGTAGGGTACTGCCTATCTCAAAAGCCCTGAGATTATTGCTGAATTATTGCAATATATGCAACTATTCATAGGTAAGACTATGAGTCATCAAAAAAGTTTAATTTATTTCCAATAAAGTTAGAATACATGAACAATATTATAGAAAAAGTACTATCAAAATAGTCAATTTTTAAGAATTTGGAGTACTTATAGGAATAAGTTTTAGTTATCTAAAAAATCTTCATGTATAAAAACTAGGACAGTTGGAGACCTGGATGATACTCCTGGTTCCCCCAGTATGATCTTGCAAAGACCTCATACATGAAAAGTGAAAGTTAATATAGATTACTTCTGAAGTGACTTTCTATTCTAAATTCTACTTCTCAATTAAATATTATGCATTTATTTATTTTGTCCTAATTATTTCAAAGATTTCTGGTGTGCATTAGTTCTAGAGAATAGGTTATACATTGTAAAAAAAAAATACCGGAATATTAGATCAGAGAGGAAAAATTAGATAGCTCTTGCTTTTTAAAAATTCATTTCTAAACATTTTGTACTCCCAAACACCTGAACAAGGGAAAACTAAGGACTCAAAGACTTTAATAATAAATAAGGGTGGAGGGAGGGTTACATTACCCAATGGAACTCTTGCAGCACTTGCATCAGGATTGATCCAAAAAGATAGCCAGGACAGGACTACAATGAGCAGAGTAGGGGCATACACACCCATCATGTAAAATCCCACTTGTCTTCTCAGTGTAAAGATTACTTCTACACACGTGTAATAGCCTTTCAGAAACAAATATATAAATATGTTATATGTTGAAAAGCAATATTTTCAAACATCAGCAAATGAACCACTTACCTGTTGATTGTGGGTCATTACTATTTGAATCAAATTGAAAAAATAAATCCCCTTGGCACTGTGGATAGAGCACCAGCCCTGGAGTCGGGAGGACCTGAGTTCAAATGCAGTTTTAGATACTTAATAATTACCTAGCTGTGTGTCCTTGGGCAAGTCACTTAACCCCCCACTGCCTTGCAAAAACCAAATAAAATAAAATAAAAATAAAGAAAAAGCAAATCCCACAACCATCCACCATGCCTCCCATGAAAAAATTTCCTTCGAGTGGACAAAAAAATAAATACACATTTCTAAGAAATGAAAATAATTCAATGAAAGGTTAATCATCACAATGTAGGACCTGGTTCCTCTGAATTTTCCAAATTTCATCATAACATTGAAACACAGAGACCACATCCTGCTGCAATCTTTCAATATCCAGAGTTAGAAGTCTTTCTTCAGAAAATCAGAAATGGCCTTTCAATGTTTTCATTACTCATGGGAATTACTCAAGGAAGAGGATGTGCAATATTTGCTTAATGGGTATCAAATCAAAAGAATACTACTGGATTAACATCACAGATAGATCAAATAGCCTGTTTATGGGGAAGGATGGAGGCAGAGGGTTTAGAGAAAAGTTATTCACAACTATTGGAAGGGATCAAAATTCAAAAGCAACTGTGCATTTTCAAAATAGTTGTGCATAACTCAAAATAAGAGTGAATAAGGTGCTTGAATAGAAATGTTAGCAATAGATAAGAAAAATGAGTAAATAGATAGTATGAATAGTCTTGTAATAAAAACATTTGACCCCTGTTGTCCCTAATCCTGTCCCATTTGTTTACTCCTGTGACATGTCCAAATTTAATTTTCATTTGCCAAAATCAATGTTGGGAAAATCTACAGCAATGAAGACATTAGATTTTGACTTCTAGACAATCAAATAATTCATCCCCATTGAAGAATAACCTTGAAAGTTAATAACACATTTCTGATATTCTCATAGCCAGTATGTACTGCCAGATTGCAAAGGGAGGCATCAAAAATGTTGGTAGAGTACTGATAAAAATTAAGCATTTGAGAGTACTTGAGAACATTAAAAATTTTTCTATGTTAATAATTTAAATTAAAAATTCAAGCCTATTTTAAACCTCAACTAACAAATTAATTTACTATTTTATACAAAATAAACTAATTCATAAATTGGGTTTAATTATATAGTGATGCCTAATCCCATATAATAGACATTTAAAAATATGTTGAGAATAGATATTGAGTTGTTGTCCCCAAAAAAGGGAAATTATGTTGTGACTTTTTTTTCCTCCAGTTTTTATCCAATAAACTGTTTTTTTTTCCCTGAAACTTTGAATTTTCAAATATTTTTCTATACTGACATATTGGAATACATATTGATCAAATAACTTCATTTTACCAGGCCTAAAATTAATGTTGATGGGTCATATATTGAGAAATAAATTAAGCTAAAGATCAATTCTATTTGTGATGATTCAGCATCCTCTTTTCATTTATGATCAAAGTTGCTGTCATCAGTAAGTTTAAGAAAACATTAAAATTTTGGGACATGGAGAAGGCATCATTAGAAGTTGAACTTCCTATGTACTAAATTTTTCATGTGTATGTTGTGAGGAAGAAGGAAATGTAGTCTTTCTTTACAGAGCTGATTATACACAAAATGCTTCACTAAAATTTTCTTCTTGGATAAACCCACAACATATGTTTATAATTGTCAATCATATGAAACATCTCCAAATATATATCATTGCTTCAGGTTGCCGATTACTCAAACTTGGAGGGGATCACTGTTTCCTATATGAGATTTTTGAACTGCCTCTGTTTTATTATGGAATTTTATGTTGCAGATAATTACCTATACACCTTTTGTATATAAAACATATGGAAGTCACAGTGCTTTGCTTCCCAAATGAATTTGGCATTGTTTCAAGTAGCTTCATATTTTCCAGATATAGTCTCAGTTTAGTATAATTTTCTTATTTGGAAATGACTTATTTTTCATTCCATTCAATGGAAATTGAATGACAATTTTGATAAAATCTGTGTTTTGAGGAAGATTGAAGCCAGATCTTTGGAACAGGGCACACTACTCACTAGACTTGTGGGTGGGTACCTGGATGACTTCAGCAGTAAAGCACACAGAGGAACATTTTTAGTAATTTAGTTGATAAATCTTTATGAGAAATGCTTCTCAGATCCTGGCATTGAATCTTTTTTCTATTACCTATACCATTTGGGGGATAGGGAGAGGGAGAGAGAGAAAGACAGACAGATAAAGCAAAGGAAAAAAAGAAGAATGGGAGAGACAGAGACTTATACATTCAGCTAATTATTAACATTGAAGATTGGGCATATTAAATTTACTAACTATTCTTAGTATAGTTTATTTTTTTATTTA
Source organism: Macrotis lagotis (assembly GCF_037893015.1). Classification (NCBI taxonomy): domain Eukaryota; kingdom Metazoa; phylum Chordata; class Mammalia; order Peramelemorphia; family Peramelidae; genus Macrotis; species Macrotis lagotis. Next base: position 109,372,121 of record NC_133660.1, read on the forward strand.
TTTGAATCAACAATAAATTTCCAATTCAAGGTTTCTGAATATAAATATGATCAGATATTTAATTTAACAGGAAAAAAAATGACCTGACTTATAGGAAGGAAAATGAATCTGTCACTGATGGGTATATTAAAACTTGAGAAAACATGTAAAAATGTCCATGTTAATTGATATGACTTCTTCTTAAATCTAACTTTTCTACCAAATTATTTGTTCCAACTTTGTTAAGTATCCCAGCTTTATGTTTCAATATTGATCCAATTCAATCACTAATAATTCATTTAAACAATCCCTCCAAGAAAATGAGAAAATGGAATATTTTTTCATCATAACATGATTTTAAGTTCAAATAGTTTAGAATAGTTTCTCAAAATTGATACTTTTAATTATCTATATTAAGACACATTCAAAATTTAAAAATAATCTTTCTGAAAGATGTTTTAAATGAGAATAGTTTCTTTTTTTCTAAATTATATGTAAATAGGGTAAAGTTTAATGCCATTGGGTTTATTTCCATATAGAAGTGTACATCAGTTGACTCACTACAGAATTGGTTTCTATACAAATTAGTAAATTAACAGAGAGAAATTCTATATGACAGAAAAAATGTCATTTTTTTTTCCTTTTGCTTCCAGATGCAGAGTGAATCTTCAACAATGAAATCAATTCAGCATTTTGAAAAACATCATCTGGGTGAAGTTCCTTTTAAAATGTATGCTCAAAATCTATATCTGCTTTGCATTGTTTTATCCAATATCCTATAAACAGTAACATGTCCTTGTGGTCAATTATTAACTGTTCTTTCTAAAATGGTCTTGATGACTTTAGTAATGCATTATTTCTAATCTGAACATTATTATTCATGTATGATATCCATACTTCAACAAGAAAATAATATGTAATAAAAGACTGTCAAATGTTTGAAATACTTAGCTCATAGTATCAAATGGTTATCATCTATAAAGAAATTATATTAACAAAAGATGGTATTTATTTTTGACAGAAAATAAAAGATCAAAGAAGTTGAAAAAGTGACCCTGTTGAGAAAAGTATTTTATTCATTTTTGAGGTTATTCTTTCATGTCCTAAAAAAGACATTATAATGTCTGGAAATATAAAGAATTTCCTTAATTTAAGTTGTGTCATAAATGTAAGATAACTTATTCAGTGAATGTATTTACTGTCAGATATACTGTCAGATATGGAAGGGTTGCACAAGTTAACTTTCCATCAGTTTACTCATCAAAATGTCATCTCAATACAATTTCTATAATGAGCTTTTAGGAATCAGACTCATGAACAAAATACTATTTTGTGTATTTCCCAAGAGATTAGCATATCAGAGGGGACAAAAGTCACAGCTTACAAGTGCACAATAACATAAGGAGATACCTTTTATTTGTGAAGTGGTAGGGGGAGGATTCAAGAATCATAATCAAATAAATCTCTAAAGAAAATGCAAAAGCTAGGAAAAAATTGATTTTTCATTATATAAATGTGAAAGCCATGTGATACAGTGGATAAACACTCCAGGCCTGAAATCAGAAAGACCTGAATTCAAATACTTATTAACAGGGTGAATCATTTAATCTCTGTTTGTCTTAGTTTCTTCATCTGTAAAATAAGGATAAAAAAAATCCTACCACCTAGCATCTTTGTACGGATCAAATGAGATAATCATTGTAAAGTGCTTTACAAAATGCTCAACTTATAGTTAGTTCTGTATAAATATAAATCTATTTGTTTTAAAGAAATCAAAGGATTGCAGGCAGTTAGGTGACACAGTGAATAGGGCAGCAAGGTAAGGCAGTGGATAGAGCACCAACTCTGAAGTCAAGAGGACTTGAGCTCAAATCTGGCCTCAGACTCTTAATAATTACCTAGCTGTATGACTGACTGTGGACAAGTCACTTAACTCCACTGCCCTACAAAACACCAGAAAGAAAGAAAGAAAGAAAGAAAGAAAGAAAGAAAGAAAGAAAGAAAGAAAGAAAGAAAGGAAGGAAGAAAGAAAGAAAGAAAGAAAGAAAGAAAGAAAGAAAGAAAGAAAGAAAGAAAGAAAGAAAGAAAGGAAGGAAGGAAGAAAGGAAGGAAGAAAGAGAAACTAAGGAAGGAAGGAAGAAAGAAAGAAAGGAAGAAAGAAAGAAAGAAAGAAAGAAAGAAAGAAAGAAAGAAAGGTCAAAGATCAAAGTTTTCGGGTAAATAAAATCAATGTAACTAGAAGAGACATAAGTGAGAAAAACCATTGTAGCAAATATCTGATAAAAGTCATATGCACAGGATTTATAAGGATCTGTGATAAATGTATTTAAAGCCAAGAGTAAATACACAATATATAGTCAAAGGAAATAAGAAGTTTCAAAAAGAAGAAATACAAACTTAACAATCATATAAACCAAGGCTTCAAACCATAAATAACAATAGTAATGGAAATTCAAGCAACTCTAAAGAGAAAATGTTGACATAAATTTGGATATAGTAAATATTGTGAGGGTTTAGTAAAATGGACCTGGTAATAGATATTTTGGTGAATATTAAGATTAGTCTAAATTTTCTGGAAAACAATTTGGAATTCTTTGAAAAAGTTAAATTAAACTAATTTATATATACTTTAACCCATTCTCACTACCCATGCTCAAAGACATCAAAGATAGAAATATTACACACACACACACACACACACACACACACACACACACACACACACATATATACGTATATTAAAATATCCAATGTTGCAACAAAGTAAACAAAAAACTGGAAGTAGGTGACCATTGATTGAACAAAGTTTCATCTATAAATATGGAATATATCAGACTCTGTTGTATTTGAAGATTTCCTCCAATTAATTTGAAAAACTTCAGGACATAAATCATGGATCACATGGCAAGTTAAGTGTTGGAGGCTAAATTTTAACTCCGGGTTTTCCTGATTCCAAGTCAAGAAAGAAGTAGAAAGAGAAAGAGGGAAGGGAAGAGAAAGATATGGTCAGACAGACAGAGAGAGACATAGAGAAAGACAGAGACCTGAAGAGTCAAAGAGTTCAGAGAAAGAAAGTGAGAGAGCTTGAGAAAGAATTTTGAGAGATTAGAGACTTTGGAATTTCCTGAGTCAACTATGGCAAATGTAATATCATTACATCATAGGAAACCAAAAGCATTAAAAATTCTGGAAAAAAAAACCCAGAAGATTTACAAAGTAAAGCAGAAGTAGAAAAATAAACATAATAGTTACATTAATATAATTGAAGAAAAAATAAATTAATGTAAATTAAGAAAATACAATGCAGCTAAATTAGGTTAAATGTAATAAAAATTAAGATTCCTGAGGACAGATAAGAAAACATACTTCCTTTTTGTCAGTAGTGAGATAAGGATGGGGAGGTTAGATCCTGAACACTACATACATTGACAAATTTTTCTTTGTTACAAGGAAGGGTTTACAGTAGAACATTGGATAAATTAGAAATAATTGCGGCATAAAAATTAAATAACTTTTAAATTCACGTTTTTAAATTAATTATATTATTAAATAATCATTTGAACTTATTAAAGTTAATAATTTTAAAATAGACCACAAATTAACATTTAAGTTAGGACTTGACTCATCTAAAATATAGCATTACTCTATTTTGCTAAAATTATGCTAATATATAATTCTATAAATTATATATTATTTTAATTACAACATGATATGCAATTGGATACTTTTTAAAAAATAGCTATATCTATCTATATCTATATAGATATAGATGATATAGATATAGAAATAGATAGATATAGATATATAGATATAGATGCCAAATCCACCCCCCTCAAGGAACTACATACTTCATTCTTTATGTTTACTTTATAGGCATTCACTGCTACAAAAGGCAGTTTGGCATGCTAAGTTCATGTAGACATCCAGATATCACTGAATCAGTCCACCCTTTTAATCATCTATAACTGGATAACTATTACTGCTGCAAAGAATTTAGGTTTCTAATGTATTAATAAACAAAGATATTCAGTTTGTTTTCTAAATCATATATGGTATTGATAACTTTTTTAAAAAATTGAAGAGTATTAATTATTAAACTTTTATGCAATAATCAAAAGCATTTGCATTCAGTTTATAGTTGAATGGCTCATTTAAAAGGATGTAGAAGTTCCTCAATTATAATAATAGCTAAAATTTATATACTGCTTACTAAGTGAAGGACACTAAGTACTTTAAAAGTATTACCTCATTTGATCCTTTCAAATCCCAAAGGAGGAAAAAGGTTAGCAGAGATTAAGTGACTTGCCCAGGGCCATATAGCTAGTAAATGTGTGAGTGCTGAATTGAATTCAGGTCTTTCTGAGTGTAATCATAGTTGACTCAATTCCTGAATAACAGCAAACATGTTAAGAGAACTTTGACAAAAAAACTAATGTATTTTCATTTCTACAAATGTTAGAAATAATTTAATGAATGAGTTCAATTAGTGTTTTTTTCAGATCAGCTTCTCCTTTATTGTTTTCCAGTTCTTATTCTAAAGTGCTTTGTGTTTGATAAAAGTTATGTGAAGTAGTATAAATTAATAAAAATACAGCAAACTTCTTTGACAAAGACTTCTTTCATCAAATGTATGAGAAACTAAGCCAAATTTATAAAATTCATAATTTTTAATTTATAAATTTGTAGAAAATTACAAAGTTCTAAAAATTAGGAAAAACAAGAGCCATTATTCAATGGCAATTGTCAAGAGGCAATTTTGAGAAGATTAAATCAAAGCTATTTTATAGTTTAAAATATTCTAAATCATTATTGATTAGAGAATGGCAAGTTAAAATAACACTGAGGTGCTACCTCATATATAACAGAAATGGCAAATGCTGGAAGAAATAAGGAAAAATAGATACACAAATGAATTGTTAGTTGAGTTGTGAACTGTTCCAATTATTTTGTAGAACAATTTGGAACTGTGGTTAAAAGGTTATAAAATTATATACTCTCTTTATCCCACCAATACCATTAATAAATCTATATCCCAAAGAGATCAAAGAACATGGAAAAGGAACTCTACATAAAAAAACATCCTCTTTTTTTGTTTTGACAGAGAATTGGAAATTGAGGGCATGCCCATCCAATTGAGGAATGACTTAAAAAATTCTGACACATTTTTGAGATTGAGTTCTATTGTGCTATTAGAAATTTTGAGGGAATGGTTTCAGGACATAAGGGGAAGATATATAAGAACTGATACAGAGTGAAGTGAGCAGAACCAGAAGAGCATTTTATACAGAAACAGTAGTATTGCCGAGATGATCAACTGTGAAAGACTTAGATATTCTAATCAATTTTAATCAATAATCTAATCTAAGACAATGCCAAATGACTCATGCTGAAAATGTTATCCACAACCAGTGAGAGAACTGATGACTCTGAGTACAAATTGAAATAATGTTTTTTTCACTCTATTTTTTATTTTTGCTTTTCTTTTTTGTGATTTGACTAGTATGGAATTATCTACACGATTTTCCATATATAACTGATATCATTTAACTTTGTTTTCTCAATAACTGAAGGAGGGGTGAGAAGAGATGGAAAGAATTTGGAAGTCAATTTTTTTTAAAGACTGCTAAAAATAAATAATATTTTATTTGGGAAAATGGATTAAATGTCCTGCTCTCCTTGAGGGCAGGGATTTGTCTTTTGTCTTTCTATATATTTTTATTCCCTACATTTTACAAAGTACCTAGTACTGTTTTAATAAATGTTTATTGATTGGCTGATAGATTGATTCTCTGATCAGGACAAAGGTTGAAGAATATTTTGTTTTCCCTCAAAATGAAGCACACATGTCATCCATTACCCTAAAGCTGGCAAAATAAGGCATTGCTTGATTTTTCATGGAAATAAACAAACTCAATAACAATTTCATTTCCAATATGTTTTGCTGCTCAATGAGATCTTGCCAGAAATGATATTTCTTGATTTCACTGTAGAAACAATTTTCTCAGTGCAAGGTACAATTTCAGCACATAAAATTTAAGGAGTTTTACTGAAGATTTCAGATACAGAAATTATATACAAGAAAGGTCAAAATCAATAGTGTAAGATATCTTAATAAATGTGAAAGTTTTTATAAATTAAATAATACTAGTTTTTAGTAATTTCAAATTTAGTTTACATAGTTCACTTTTATTCTACCCTTTGTCATTTATCTTATTATCAACATGAAGAGTGTTATCTGATTCAGATTTTCTTTTTATCCTAAAATTTACTTACCAGTGCCTTTATAGTATTTGGTACAGTTACCATATTCAATATCTTCTTTTTTAATATCAAACTGTGGTAATGCTATTTTCTCCAACTGGACAGCATCCCCTGACTGCCAGATAAATCGCAAATCATCCGTTGTGTAACCAACTTTATGAAAAATAGAAACAAACAAAAATAAAAAACCAGTTAGTTTCAATTCTCTAATTACATTAGACAAAAATGTATTTATGAATAGCATGCACATAATAACCTTGATTTTAATTTTTTTCCTCTAGATGATTTGAAATTTTAACATAGCAAAGGTTATAAAATAATTTCATTGCATTTTCTTTTGTACAATTAGCTCTTAAAAGAATATATAAACATATGTGATGCTAACTGGACAGAGTCCAATACTTAGAATGACCTGTTTTCAAAACCCAGGTCTGTAACTAGCTATGAGATCTTGAGCAAGTCACATTTTGGACCTGATTTTGCTCTTCTTTATAGAGGAAAATGATCAGAAGATAGACTAAATGATCTCTACAGAGCTTTGCTAGATCTAACTTCTTTGACTACTATATATATATATATATATATATATATGTATATACATATATATATATGTGTGTGTATATATATATACATATAATTCCAAGCCCATAACTTTATCATAATTTCTATAAAAAGTTATCATATAACCTGCTTTTTTATACCTTGCATAATTATTCTAATATAGCCTTTTTATTGTCCCCAGATCAACATTAGCATTTTATGGAATTTAGGCATATCTCAAATTAGCTTATATAATATCATATAAAAGAGGGGCCATAAAATGTCAAATTACAAAGCATGTACAAAGGAAAAATAGCCAAGTATCTAAACTATTATATTTCTAAGTGCTATTACAGCTGCTGATATCACCTTTGGTACCCATGTGCCAGGATTCAAGCTTCTGAAACAAGTGACTTCAAAGTTATCTTTTGTATTTAAAGATGCCTATTGATCATGATCATCAATAGCATAAATGTCTCTCTAAAGTGGGATGTCCTGCATAAGATTAACTTGAAGTTTCAAAAACCAGAAAGCAAACTTTCCAGTTTTTGTACAATTTTGTTACTTGAGTGAAAGATGAAAATTCACTTTGAAAAAATAATGAGCATATAAGTATTTTCCAAAAGTATGATTCCAACTTTTTAAAATATGACAAGGTCATTTAGAGTGTCCATAATAGAAATCTAAAAAAAAAGAAATGAATGTACTAAATAAAATTTCAGAGTGAGTTCACAGTGATTTAGTGGCTCAAGGAATCAGAATTTCCAATTAAATTTCAAAGTTTCCAACCCTAAATGTCAAAGAATTGCTTATTGGATCTGAATAGGGTTCTTTCCCATCTAAGATTTAGTATTGTCTCAGGAAAAGCAGAGGAAAGATAGATAGATAGATAGATAATAGATAGATAGATAGATAGATAGATAGATAGATAGATAGATAGATGGAGAGAGAGAGAAAACAGAAGTAAAGCCCTGCTGCACCAGAGAACTAAACCTATCCTAAGTAGATATTAAAGATTATATGGACGTAAAGTAAGTTAGTAAAATGGTATGTGAAATTCTTGGAGGTGAATAATATCTTTGATATGGTTACAAATTATGACAGAATTATTTATGTATGTACTTTTTATGGCATTAACTGATGCAAAATATCTAACCTTGACTAGATGACAGTAGATATGACCTAAATTTATAAATTTAGTTAGTTCTCCCTCCCTTGAGCGCTAGATTTCATGCCACATGCATATGTTGCACTATTACTTTGTATTTCATTTTAATTAATTTTAATTTAATCTCTTCAAAAAAGTATTACTCTAAGGAATCTCATGAAGTTGTCACTCTTAACAAATATATTTCAACAACTACTAGAAATATTGAAGTGGCCATTGATGTCATTCAGTCCCATAACGACATAGAAGTTGCACGGAATTACAAATGGCCAAAAATAAAAATACCATGAAGTACCAGTGCATAACTGCTACAAGAGAGGCTAATTAATACTCAAAAAACAAGTGAAGACCTTCAGAGGGAATTAGCTATGAGACAAGTTGTTACTGATTCTTCTGTAGTGCCACAAAGGCTGCCTGATGATGGAGGAATAGAAAGAAGACTGGAATTTAGGACACACACACACACACACACACACACACACACACACACACACATATATACATACACACAAACAAGCACATGCACACACAGAGACAGCACACAATAATAGCAGCAGAACCAAAGTACTGTTAATCATTATTATGGAAGGGGGAAATTTCAGTAAGACAGTACAATGAAGAGGGTTCTAAAGACTGGAAAGGGGTAATTTTCAATGGTGAAATGTACTTTCACTTAAAAATATAACCAAAGTGCTGCAAGTCTTCCATATTAACCTGTAAGATCTAAGTATCTTCCTTAATAAAATATCCCACTTCTCTCCATCAAATTTTAGTGAGCAGGTGACATTATAGTTCTTGTCCACTTTGAAAGTATGATTAAATATAATAAATATATTTATATTTAGAGAAACAAAATTATTCTGCAATTATACAAATTTCTAAAAAAAATGAGATACTACAAAAAAAGCACTTACATCATGGTACATCACATGAAAAATTAAGAAAATGAATTACAAAATGGAGATTAAAAGGCTTCAAAGGCCTGAGGAGATATGACCTAGTGTAAGACATACTAGTAGGAGTAATAATTATTATCCAACAGCTCCTATAAGTTCTCCAAGAGTAATCTAAGAAGAAAATTAAATCAAGAAGTCATTAGAAAACTAAATGAGAAACTCTAGTGGGTCTTCTTTCTAACCCAAAATAGTAAACATCCAAAAAAAAATGAAGAGTCTTGGAAAAATTGTTATTGTAATGATGATATTAAAAGAAGTAAAAAATAATAGAAGGGGGAAAGGATAAATGGGGAAAGAGATTAGAGACTCAGTAATTGAATTTAAAGAATTTAATTTTTAAAAATGAAAAAAAAGGCCTGGTAACTCACCTTATTTAAAACTCATTAAAATTTGGAATTATTGTCAAGGCTATATTTAGGAAAATCATATATCAAAGATATATATTTAATCTCCAATATGATAAAAGTGATTTTTAAATAAGATAATTAAAGAATATATGTATGAAAATTTTATAAACTCAATTCCAAATTCTGTAAATCAATTGATTGCCTTAATGTGAGAACATATTAAAAAATTTAAAAATTTGTCAAGCTTGTATAAAGTTTATTACATGTTAGCATTTTACATTGTCCCAGTTAATTTGCATTTGTCCCAGTCAATTGCCACAATATTAGTCATGTATAGGGTTTGGGACTCTGAACTGGTAATTTTTTCTGACCAAGAAATTCTCATTGTGCAAGTCCCCTTCATCAAGAAAGATCCACAATTTCCATATAGCTTACAGCCTTAGTAATATTTTAGCAGAAAATAGAAAACAACTGACATTTGATTTTCTTCATTTTCCTACTCTTACAGAGAAATTCATTGATACTCAGTGGGTTCATTTTCCTGTCATCTAAAATAAAAAAAAAACTTTTTCCCATTTGACAGGTTCTAGCTTCCTAGAAAGCATGTATTTGAGAAAGACAAGAAAACCAGCATCCTACTCAGATATAAATCTCCTGAAGGCTCCAGGAGTCCCTATTTAACTGAATAGGACTTGATGTGTGTTCCTTTGTCTTCTGTTTTCATACAGATAACTACAAGAGATAATGAATAACTGTAGTGATTCTTTCCTCATATCCAGTGGCATAGTTCATTTAGAGAATCATCAAGATCACAAAAGAGGTATACTACATTAAGTCACATAATTAGCATCTTCTCTTCATGGATATAAGAACAAAGGTTCATATATCATTGAAATTGCATCCCTAAGCTCAAATATTATTTGAAAGACCACTGTCACCAAAGAACTTACAGAAGACAGATCTGGAAAAAAAAAGATTCAAATGGAATTTCATAGAGGAGATGAATAAAAAAAATACTTGTTCAATTTACTCCCTGGAAACCAGGGTAGCAGCTGTCAGTTGGTTATCTGGTTCTGAAATACTCACTAAAACTAAACCCAACTCCATGGCGGGGTGGGTATCACAATACAACAAAAATAACCCAGTAAATGGGTATATTCTGTATATTTTGTTTAATGGCAGGATGATTTCAGAATTTTAAAGCACAGATGGTGAAGATATGCAATGCTGACATAACTCAAGGATCCTGTATAATCTTGGAGCATACAATATAAAGACTCTATTGTTCATTTCTCAAACATATAGATTACTGAAGGCTGCCCTTGGGTCTATCTGGGAATAGGATCAAATACTAAATGCATAGTCTTGGAAACATCCAGAAATTTTCCTTTTGATAGCTGCGTGAACTTTCTTAAATAAGGGAAAAATCACTGTGCAATTTTAAGTTCCATTTCAGCACATTACAAAGAAAAATTTAATAATCACTGAACCATAGTAGTCTGTAAAGTATGTTGTCCAGCCAGGGTATGCATGATATTGAACAGAATGTCTTAATACAATGCAGAAAAAATAGTAACTTATTCATTTATTACTGGAAGTGACTTGTGGAACTTTGTGCTTGATTAAAATATTTAGCGACTTCGAATAAAAATATAGTTGGTAAATACAATGATAAACTTCTGAATGGGACTAATTTTATTTTGTTGATATTATTTTGCCATTATTTTCCAAAATATATCTAATATTAAGCTATCCCAAATTAAAATAATTCTCATCTTGTGTTTCATAGTCAAAGAATGAAAAAAGGACAGATTTGTGATTTATTTTGGTAGGGGGAACACCTACATGAAGAAATTGCATCTTTCAATATAGATCAGTATCTTGTCTACAACTTACAGGTCTAGAGTGTTGAAACAACAGCACTTAGAAGTTAAAAGACATACTTAGGGTAATATAGTTAGCATGTGACAGAGGTGGTTCTTGAACCCTAACTTGCCTGGTTTTCAATGCTATCATTCAATTCATTAGGACAGGCTACTTCTTCAGTTAAAGAATAAAACTACTCATTAAAAAAACCTTGTAAGATTATACAAGCTGTTTTTCTTTCTTCTTCCCTGCAATAATTCAATACTTAGAAATTTGCAAAAATCTATAATGCAAACAATAGAATAATAAAATGAGTATAATTTTTTGAAGAAATAGAATTAATACGTCCCTAAATAAAGAGGAAATTAGTGAAATGTTTATAATTAATAGCATTCATTTTTTATAATTATTCTCTATAATGTTAAAGATATATACAACTATTTGTTTTAGGCATGTTTAAATGAATTCATATAATGCAGAATATTATATACATACAGCTTTCCAATTGCATCTTGCAACGTTGTGTATCCATAGGAAATAAGGTCAAATCCAAAGGGCAAGAGAGAGTAATAGATAATCTGAAAATATAAATATAGTGCTTAGACACCAATGAAAACAACTCTCAAGTGTACCACTGTTTTTAGAAGAAAAAGATAAATGTGCATATTGGGTCAAATATGATACAGTACCTCATACTAACTAAGACATCTCCATCCCGAAATATAAACAGGAGGATATTTTCCTGTGTAACATCATGAAAATTTGCACTCTTTTCATTGGCAAAAAATAGGTCAGGCTTCCAAAGACACTTGAACATGGTAGGATCCACTGTCAGTGCATCTGAGCCCCTAAAATCATTAGGAAGCTTCAGCCGAGGATCATTCCATTTTTGCCTCAGGAAGATGTTAACCCTATAGTCCTAATTATGAAAAAAGAGAAAAAATTATGTCTTGCTAATAAAAGAAAATGTTAAAAAGCTTAGAATGAAGTTCAATAGTTTCCAACAAATATCTTAAGTTTATTGAACTAAAACTTTACTAAATTTTATTTTTTGAACAATGAGTAAACAAATTACTAATAATATAAACATCAAAAATTCAATGTTCTTTTATCTATTAGTATCATATAAATTTGCTTGATTCTATGAGGCAAGTAAGGAAAATTTTAAATGGAAGAAAAGAAAACTCTTTTTTAAGTGATGTAAGATTTCAGTTGCATACACCTTCCATTTTCCCAAATGAAATACTAAGAAAGGCTTACATTATCAGTTGCCAACCAAGCTGTGAAATATGTGCAGCTGGTGATGAGTTTCCAGGGCCAGAGAAATTAAGGTTCATGACACTCTGTGTATTCTTCCATGTCTTTATAGAACTACCGAAGAGGAGGGGAAAAAAGCAGCTTACTCTAATCACAGGCAGAAAGAGGATTTCTAAGACTGTAGCAACACTTCAATCATCTCTTTGGCTTGCTTATAATGTATTATAAGGGAATCAAACATTTTCAGAGATGAGAGGTCCCCTGATCCAATCCATCCCCCCCCCCAAAAAAAAATCTCTTCTCAACAAATGGACATCAAGCTTTGTTTAAGACTTGTTTAGAGACTTCGCATAAACTGCCTCCTGAAGCTACAGATTTCACTTCAGGAATCCTGAGTCACAGGGATCTATGGAATTTATAATAAGATAAGCTGAGAACTCTAGTGCTGTTAAGTTTTGTGTCCTATTTTTAAGACCCCATTTGGGGTTTTCTTGTCAAAGATATTGCAGTATTTTACCATTCCCTCTCTAGGTCATCTTACAAATGAGGCAACTTAAGTGACTCAACCAGAGTAATACATTTAAGAAGTGTTTTAGGCTAGATTGGAACTTGAGTAGATGAATCTTCCTGACTCCCAACCCACTGCCCTAACCATTGTACCACCTATCTGCCCATTTTGAAAACTATTTTTTTAATCTAAATGCTTTCTTTTATAATTTATTCTGAGAAAGGGCTCACAGGTTTTATTTATCTGATGGCCCAAAGGGTCTATGACACCAAACACAAAATGGTCAAACTTTTGTCTGGCTTAAGCATAAGACTCATCCCTCTTTCATATGACAACTCATTAAGGATAACTGTCTTATCACCTCTCCCACAATCTTCTCTTCTCTTCTCTACCCCAAACATTCCCAGTTTCTTTAACTAACTCTCACAAGGCAGGATCTCAAGATTCTTCATCAGCCTGGTTGTCCTCCTCTGGAAGAAAATCTTCTCAAAAAAACATGTAAGCATCCTTGCAAGTAATCACCCCAAGCTTCCATTCAAACACACTACTCATTCTTCAGAAGAATGATAAAAGCTTCTAGATTTGAAAAACTATGTTTGAGAAGCTATTGGAAATAGAAGAGGTGTGTTTGAATTTTAAAGTTTTATATTGATAGTAATTAAAATGTGTTTTCAATATGCTCAAACATTTTAAAATCAAAGGACTTCATTATAATATCCAAGAGATGAACTGAGAAAAACAAATTATGATGACAAGTGAGCTGCGATCTCTTATTGGTAGTCACAGCTATCTTGCAGGGATTACTATGCATGATAGGCAATAATACTTCATATTATTTGGGACTAACTGGTGTAAAGGTTTTTCAGAAATCATATTGTTTTATAAATTTTGTAAAAAGCATGATATACTTTTATATTACATTAACAATAACTTTCATAATGTTGTCCCATGCCCTGCCTTCTGACACATTAACCACCAAATATCAACACACACACACACATGCAAACATACAAATTTACACAAGGAAAAAAAGCCCTCTACTGTCTTTCTAAATAATTTTGCAGATGAGATTCAAGATGTACCTTCCTCAAACTGAGTTCCCTCTATTATAAATGACAGTATATCATGATTCCAGTACTGTCAATGGCAAAGCAGTGGCTAGCTCTCTGGACCTGAAGTTAGGAAAACCGGACTAAATCTGGTCTCAAATACTAGCTATCTACGCAAGTAATTTTACCTCTAACGACCTCAGTTTTCTCATTTGTAAAATGGGGATCCATTCAAAAGTTTTTATGAAGATAAAATGTAATATTTGTAAAATGTTTTGAAAACCTAAAACTATGTAACTACTAGCTTTTCTCATCAAAGTAATTTAACATTCACTAATATAGATATCATGACACATTATAAAATGGGGTTCAGATGTGGATGCTGCTTTTATAATGAATATTCCTAAGAAGAGTGGCACTGTGAGTAATGAATAGGTGTGAAATAATGCTTGACTTGAAGTCAGAAAGAGTTAGGTAAAAATTCCGCCTTAGACATTATCTAGAACCTTGTGTAGATTATTTGACCTGTACATTATTGGAACAGTTTCTGTTATTAGTTATTAAGTGTTAGATTTATAAAGGGAGTTCCCAAGTCAAAAACATAGACACCTCACATCTTCATATATTAATAGATAGAGAATTTCCAAATAAGGGCAATTAGGACAAGGAAAAACAAAATGAGACTCAAATAAAGAATGTTTAACATAGAAAAGAAAACCTTAGTGAAATATGATTGTTGTTCATTAATTCAGCTATACTTGACTCTTAAGTGATCCCATGGACCATAGCACATGAAGTCCTTCTAAACTACACAATTTCCCATTCTGCCCAAGCTCATGTTCATTATTTCCTTGACACTATCTAGCCATCTCCTCTTCTGCTGTCCTCTTCTACTTTTGCCGTTTTTTCCCCAACTCTCATCAGAGCCTTTTGTTTCTAATGGGTCTTCTCTTCTCATTATGTGATCAAAGTATTTAAGCTTCAGTATTTTTCATTCTAATGAGTAGTCTGAATTAATTTCTTTAAATATTGACTAATTTTATCCCCTTGTTGTTCAAGGGACTCTTAAAAGTATTCTATAGCAACACAATTGGCACCACAAAAAACATAGTTTTGACAATATGGACAAAAATATAACAAAAATATGCCAAAATTTTGATAAGGTGATGCTTTTTAGTATGCTGTCCAGATTTGTCATAGCATTTTTTTCCAAAAGGAAAGCTTTTTTTTTTTTAATTTCATGGGTGCAATCAACCTTTGTCCCAATCTTCAGACCAATACTTCTATTTCTTCTGACTCTACCAGGAAATTATGGGACTGGATACCTTAATTTTTTGTTTATTTTTAATATAAGTGTTTTTAAATGTAAATCTTTAATGTTGTTTTATGTTGATTAATTTCTTATGTTTAATTCATTTTACTTTTAAATAGTTTAAACTATTTATGTCTAATTAATTCCTGAATTTATATTTAATTTCTTTTCAAGTTAAGCTTTAAGTCAGCTTTAATACTCTCCTCTTTTTAATTCTTTACTTTCTGCCACTAGATTTCTATAACATGTATATCCAAGATTGCTGTCCCAGTAACCTTAATTCTAGCTTTTGATTGTGTACTTCTTGTGAAGTACTTTATTATAAATTAAATAAATAGGAAGAAAATAACTTTATTATATTTTCTAATCTTAAACCAAATTAATTATTCCATATTCAATTCTAATTATTGCTTCTTAACTCACAAGCAGTTTCCTCAAAAGAAAAAGATTATCTGGTATTACCATCTCTGAGGACTTGCCACATTTTGTTGTGATTCACACAGATAAAAACTTTCATGTAGTCAATGAAGTGGAAGTATATGTTGTTGTTTTTTTCTGGAACTCCCTTGTTTTCTTCATAATCTAACAATGTGAACAATTTGGTCTTTAGTTCCTCTGACTCTTTGAAAAGCAGCCTGCATTTCTAGTAATTCTTGGTTAACTCATTGCTAAAGTATAGTTTGCAGAATCTTAAGCATAACATTTCTGACATGTGAAATGAGCACAGTAGTTCAGTAATTTGAATATTCTTTTCCAATCCAGTTTACCCAAATTTGCTGACGTATTGAATGTTGCACTTCAACAGCATCATCTTTTAGGATTTTAAATAGTTCAGCTAGAATTCTTTCATTTTCGTTACCCTTTTTGTTAGCAGGGCTTCCTAAGGGTCCATTTGACTTCATTCTTTAGGATTTCTGACTGAAGATCAATAACCATACCATAACACGTATGAGTGATATTAAGATATTCCCTGCATAGTTCTTTATATTCTCAACAAATCTTCTTTACCTTTTCTCTTTCTATTTAATATACAATATGATAGCTGTCTTTACCTAAAGAATTTTTATGTGGAATGAATGATTAAATTCATGATGCATACTTATATTGATTAATTACAAAAGTATTTGTTAAGTATTTTGTGAAAAAGGAGACAGTACTTAAATTAGAGTTCTGGCCAGGGAGGGATATTTTAACAAACAAAGTCACTGGGATGATGATGAGTGGAGCATAGAAAAGTAGAGCAACATGTTATTTCCTGTAAGCAGTGGTGTTATTGATACAATTATGGTTGAAGAGTTGGAAAGGAATGGTGTGAAATGTATGCTTAAAGTAGTAGAGGGGGCAGAGCCAGCTATTTGATAGTGAGCCATATGACTTGCTTAGGAATGAGAAAAAAAAAACGATTCCAGAATGAGATATCCTCCAGGGCAAACTCTCCAAACCATTCTATACTAGACTTGTTCTGTTTGGCCCTAGAGGCCAGGGAGTAGAAAAAGTAGTCTTAAATTGTAAAGTGGCAAATTAGACTTGATCCAATATAAAACATTTTAGAATTTTTAGTGATCCAAAATTAGAGAGAGTTGTCTTAAGAAGTATTAGGTTGGGGCAGCTAGGTGGTGTAGTGGATAAAGTACTGGCCCTGGAGTCAGGAGTACCTGGGTTCAAATCCAGTCTCAGACACTTAATAATTACCTAGCTGTGTGGCCTTGGGCAAGCCACTTAACCCCATTTGCCTTGCAAAAAAAAGAAGTATTAGGTTAATCCCATAAAAGACTTTCAAATGAAATCTGAATGACCTCCTGATATGATATAGAAATAATTCTTCCGGGGGTGGAGCCAAGATGGAGGCATGAAGGTAGAAATTTATGGAAACTTGTTCCCCCCAAATTTCCAAAAGCTGTCAGATAATGACTCTAGTCAAAATTTAGAGGGGCAGAACCCAAAGAAAGTCTGAATGATACAATTTCCCAGTCCAAAACAACTTAGAAGTTCCACAGGAAATCTGTTTCACCAGGATTGGGGGGGTTGGAAAAAGCTTCTGTGAGCACAGCTACAACTGGTCAGGTGCCTATATCCCTGGGGTGCCTCATTGTGGCAGTGGGGGCAGTTTCCAGACCTCCTGGCCCAGGGATCACCAAGAACAGCTTGAAGGGGTGGTGAAAGAACACTGCCACATCAGAGTGAGTACAGTGCAAACTCTGACTTCAGAGAAGCCCAGTGGTGAAAGCCTGCATTGGGAATCAGGGAAGCCAGCCTGCACCTCCAGACCACAGGCATGGTAAGGGGGTCTGAGGAGACTGCACAAGTTTCTCTGCTCTCCTTGGGGCAGGACTGTGCTGTTTGCCCACAATCAGATCCAGGTTGCAGTTTGGGCTCTTATACCGCCATAGCCAAGCAGGGACCCTCCTCACAGCTCCAGGGCAGAGGAGCAGGCCTGTGGTCATGCACATAACAAAGCACAAGCAAGAGAGTAGTCAGAGTTTTCTCATAAGATCTGGGTGGAATTAAAGTCCCTATGGGTGTCCCCAAAACCCCCCAAAGCTTTGGAAGTGTGGTAAATCAGTCATAGGCTGAGGAAATGAGCAAACAAAAGATAAAGAAGAATCTGATCACAGAAAATTACTTTGGTCCCATGGAAGATTCAGAAGATGATAAAATCCAAAACCTCCAAGAGAAATAGAAAATGGACTCAGGCTATGGAAGAGCTCAAAAAAGACTTTGAAAAACAATTAAGGGAGGTAGAGGAAAAATTGGGAGGAGAAATGAAAGCAATGCAGATAAAATCATGAAAACCAATCAACAGCCTGGTGAAATAAATACAAAAAATACTGAAGAAAATAATATGTTAAAAACCATTTTAGGTTAAATGGAAAAAAGCAACACAGAAGGCAAATGAGGAGAAGAATTCCTTAAAAAAGCAGAATTGGCCAGTTGGAAAAAGATAAAAAAGCTCTCTGAAGAAAATAACTCCTTCAAATGCAAAATGGAACTAAAGGAAGCTGATGACTTTGTGAGAAATCCGGAAGAAATAAAACTATTCGCCAAAAGCCAAAAATTTAGAAGAAAATGTGAAATATATCATTGGAAAAACAACCAAACTCAAAAAACAGATCCAGAAGAGATCATTTAAAAATTATTGGGCTACCTGAAAGTCATGACCAGGAAAAGAACCTAGACTTCATTGCTATATTATATAGCAAAATTGCCTTGAGGTCCTAGAAGCAGAGGGTAAAATAAAAACTGAGGGAATTCACCAATCACGTCCTGAAAGAGATCCCAAAAGAAAAAAACTCCTAGGAATGTTTTAGCCAAATTCCAAAATGCTCAAGTCAAAGAGAAAATACTAAAAGTTGCCAGAAATAAACAATTCAAACGCCATGTTTCTATAGTCAGGATTACAGAGGATCTGGCAACATCTACATTAAGGGCTCAAAGGGATTAGAATATGATATTCTGGAAGACAAAGATATTGGTTTACAATCAAGATTCAACTACCCAGCAAAACTGAACAACCTCTTTCAGGGGAAAAGATGGATTTTCAATGGAACAGGGGACTTTCTAACTTTCCTGTTGAAATAACCAGAGTTCAACAAAAATGCTGATCTCCAAGTACAGGACTCAGGTGAACCACAGAGGGGATAAACGGGAAGGACTAATTATGAGGAACATAATGATGTTAAAACTGCTTGTATTCCTGCATGGGAAGAAGATACTGATAACTCATGAATTTTCTCATTTATAAGAGCAGTTACAAGGAGCATATATAGACAAGGTACAGGAAGGAGTTGAGTATGATGGTATAATATAGTAAAATGAAGAAGTCAATGAGTGATAAAGGAAAGTACTGGGAGGAAGTGAAAAGAGAGGAAGAAGGGGTTAAGATATTTCACATCAGAGTCAAGAAAAAGCTTTACCAATTGAGTGGAACAGTGGAAGGCAAGGGGGAATGAGTGAGCCTTCATTCTCATCAGAAATGGCTCAGAGAGGAAATAACATACACACTTAATAGGGTATGGAAATCTATTTTACCCTAGAGAAAAATGAGAAGAAAGGGATGGGATAAGGGGGAATGGGGAAGGGAAGGAGGAAATAGATTAGAGAAGAGAGGGAAGATCATGTGAGAGGATACTCAGATACAACACATTTTTGAACAGGGACAAGGTGAAAGGAGAGTGTCAATAGCATAAATGAGAGGGGGAAGGAATAGAGTGGAGGGAAATACAGCTAGTAACAGCAACTGTGGGAAAAATGATGAAGCAACTTTTTTGGTGTATTTATGATAAAAGAAGGAAACTCATTCCAGAAATAGAGCTATTAGAATCTGAACATACATTGTAGTACATTTTTTCTCTCTCACTATTTTTGAGGTTTCTTATCTTTTTTTGGGGGGGGAGGGTTTGTGTTTACTTCACAAGATTATTGTAATAATATAAAATAAACAAACAAAAAAAGAAAGAAATACTTTTTCTAAGATTGGCTCTAAGGGCTCTCTTTCAAATCTGAGTTGTAAGAATTCTGTATACAAACCAATAAAATTAAAAAAATATTTTTCCTCATATGAAGTTCACAGTATTATGTGCAGAAAAGTACCCTGCTCATACATATAGTTTAATATATTCTCTCCATATGAATTTCATTTTTCTAAATATTAGCCAAAGTATCATAAAATTTTCTCCCCACTAACATCTCTCTCCCTCTCTCTCTCTCTCTCTCTCTCTCTCTCTCTCTCTATATATATATATATATATATATATATATATATATATATATATGTGTGTGTGTGTGTGTGTGTGTGTGTATATATATGTATATATAAATGTCTTTATATCATTTGTCAACAAGTCAAGGACAGAACATTTTAATAAGGACAAACCTGATAAATATAGAGAAAGGACATTGTGAGCCTTTGGCATGTTAAGAACAACAGTTAAGTAAATATATATATTGAATTTCAGGATGATATGCCTTTGTTCAAATATATAATTGTCCTAAATATTAAGATAAAGTACAATAGAAATATTTCTCCATATTAATAAATAGTTGTCTATTCTAGCAAAATTATTTCACAAGAGGCCTACATTCTTCAGTGTCTATCTATCCACTGCATTTGCCCTGGTGCAACCTGACACTGATATTATCTTGAATGCAGTCTAAATTTGATTTCAGTCTGAAATTTATATCCTCAAAGGACAAATCTGAAACCAGTCTTCCAGTCCTTAATTTCATTCCAGAGGCACTACTGTATAAATTATCCCTTCCATATTTACTTAATGATTCCTAAAAATCCATCATTCTTTACCTTATAGTTGAATTCATGTAAAAATGGAAAATGTCCATGACAGGACTAATCTTTTCTATATTACTAATCATTTACCTGTTTTCAGTAAATTTCAGAACATTTCCTAGGAAATGTCTTGATAAAAGAACAAAAAAAGAAAGAGAACCTTAGAATAAGTGAAAAACAGGTGACTGAGTGGCTAATAAAGTTGTAAGCAACAATTCCATCTACTTCACAATTTTCCCTATTTCTTTTCAGTGATGTCAGATGTTTTTGTAACGTGGTCATTCAGTAACCCAATGAAACATAGTGTAACAGACCCTGCCATCCTCCACTATCACCTGATGTCTATCCAAGTTCACATTCTTTGTTTTCATGACTCTATCTATCCATCTCAACCTCTTCTGTCAGGCAGAATCAAGATGGCAGGGTGAAGGCAGCATTTCCTGGGAACTCCTTCCCCCCAAAACTCCAAAAGCCAACAAATTATGACTCTAACCAAAATTTAGAGGAGCAGAACCTACAGAAAGATTGAGTGATATATTTTCCCAGTCCAAGATAACTTAGAAGAAAGGTGTGTTTCACCAGGTCTGTGAATTAGAAAAAGCCCTGGTCATAGCACAGCCCCAGAACAGCTTGAAGAAGCAGGGAGAGAATTCTACTACACCAGAATGAGTGTGTAGTGAGGGAGCAAAGGCCGCAGAGCCTGCATCAAGAATCTGGAGAGGGCAGACAGCACCCCCAGAGCACAGCCCAAATTTTGGTAGGGGATTGGGGAAGACTTCAGAGATTTCTCTGTTCTCTGTCAGGGTGGGACTCTGCTATTTGCCCACACTCTGATCCAGGTTGCAGTTTTGGCTAGGTAGCCAAGTGGGACTCCTCCTTGCAGCTTCAGGTTAGAGGGAGGTGTGGTGGTCATCTACATATCAAAGCACAGGCAAGAGAGCATAAGACCTTGGAGGAATAAAGGTCCCAGTGGAGTGTCCTCCCCAAAAACCCCAAAGCCCTGGAAGTGATGTAAATTAGTCCTGGGCTGAGTAAATGAGTAAACTACAGAAAAAGAAGAACAGGACCATAGAGAATTACTTTAGTCCCATGGAAAATCAAAACACATAATCAGATGATGACAAAATCAAAATGTCTGCATACAAAACCTCCAAGAGAAATAGAAAATGGGCTCAGACTATGGATGAGCTCAAAAAAGACTTCAATTTCAGTATTTAAACTTTTGTGAAAAGTCTGATATAATTTCTTTAAGTATGGAATAATTTGACCTCTTTACTTTCCAAGGGACTTTCAAAAGTCTTCTCCAACACAATTCAACAGTGTCAATTGTGTAGCCCTTAGCTTTATGTATAAACTAACATAAGGAAACTATTCAGTGTTTCTTATGCTTCTGATGATACCATATGACTGTGAATCATTGAACAATTCCTTTTTTCTATCTTTTTCCATCTCACCTATCTCTTGTGCATTCTCTTCCACTCTTACATGCATGAAATCAAAATGTGCATACATATATTAAAAGATAGCTTTAGAATCAGGAGGACCTGGGTCTGACACATGCCACCTGTTCAACCCTAGGCAAGTCACTCAACATTCTTAAGGATGGAAATTGTAGAGCAGATAACAATCTGTCCTGGCAAATGCCTTTGCATTTACTAGAATTCCAGGGAATTCCCTTGACTAATGAAACCACTAATTTTGAGTGAAAATATTGTGTGCTATATACTATAAATTGAGAAATCTTTATAGTATTTTATCAATTCTCAAAGGAATTTCATCATTATGATACATACATACATACACATACACATATACACACAAACACACACACACAAACAAATTTAGGCTGGTAACTATTGATGTCTTTCCTATTATTTTGAGAAGACAGAAACCTCCATTATTTTCTCCAGTGGTTTGATATCTTCCCCAGTTATAGAAAGATTAAAATCTTATCCTTTTGCAATTCTAAAAGACATGATAGAAAATACCATCCATATCCAGACCAAAAATTACTAGGTTTAATTTTTAAAAGTTGTCACACATCATAACTTTTTTCTCTAAGGATTTAGTTCATTATTAACATGGATCTAGGTTTAGCATGGTTATGCATGTAAAGCTTATATTAGATTTCCTTCCATCAGAGGCAGAGGGAGTACTGGAGAAAAATGTAAATCTCAAAATCTTGCAAAAATGATGGATGAAGGGGCGGCTAGGTGGCATAGTGGATAAAGCACCGGCCTTGGAGTCAGGAGTACCTGGGTTCAAATCCGGTCTCAGACACTTAATAATTACCTAGCTGTGTGGCCTTGGGCAAGCCACTTAACCCCGTTTGCCTTGCAAAAACCTAAAAAAAATGATAGATGAAAAACTACCATTGAATGTAGTTGGAAAAATAATATTAATATTTAATTAAAAAATAAAAAACTGATTGAGCTTTTTAAAAAATGAAATTTTCAAACTTTCATCATGTCTATGATGGAAATCTTATGTCCATCCTTAGTCTGATGCTTTTTTTTTCTTTAGTGCTGCTTCTATTGGCTCATATCAAGATCTAAGTTACTAAAATTCAAATGCATTGATTCTACTGTCCTCAATAAAGACAATATTACTAGTGTCTGAGGCTGGATTTAAATTCTCATCCACCTGACTCCAAGGCCAATGCTCTATTGCCATCTAGGCAATAAGTACAATAAAGATAAATACTTTTAATTATTTTGTAATTAAAATTTTCACAGATCTATCTCATTTTATGTTTATTATTATCCTTACAGTTCTATTTATAGAGGGTATTGAGAAGATCTGTTTTGGTTGGATCTCAAGCCAGCTTATTTGTTAGTTCTTGAAGACTTTTTGCTCTTCTCCAGATTCTGGGGTTTTGTTTTTTTTTTGGTACTGCCCATAATTCATCACACTTCTCTTTAATATTTTGCAAATGACATCAGCAAATGAATTATATCTTACTTGCACTATATCTCTGTTTATTAAAAAATTCTGGGGCAGCTAGGTGGTACATGGGGCAACTAGGTCGGGCAGTGGATAGAGCACCAGGCCTGGAGTCAGGAGTATCTGAGTTCAAATCTGGCCTCAGACACTTAAATAATTACCTAACTGTGTGGCCTTGGGCAACCCACTTAACCCCATTGCCTTGCAAAAAACCTAAAAAGAAAAAAAAAATTCTGAGTTGTTTTGATTTCTTTGTTGGATTTACTGTTTTACATCAATTAAGTTTCTAAAATATTAGCAATGATTCTTTTCATTTCTTTTTTAAATTATTTTTATTTTTATCAAATTTTACAATTTTCCCCCTAATCTTGCTTATCTCCCCTCACCCCCACAGAAGGCAGTCTGATCATTTTTACATTGTTTCCATGCAATATACTGATCAAAACTGAATGTGTTGAGAGAAAAATCATATCCTAAGGAAAAAAATGAAATATAATACATAGCAAAATTAGATAATAAGATAACTTTTTTTTAAATTAAAGGTAATGGTCCTTGGTCTTTATTTACATTTCACAATTCTTTCTTTGGATATCTCACAGACACCCCAAAATTGTCCCTGATTGTTGCACTGTTGAAATGAGCAAGTCCATTAAGTTTGATCATCCACCCAATGTTGCTGTTATGGTATACAGTTTCCTTCTGGTTCTGCTCATTTACTTTATTTCTGCATATTATTCATTGTGTTTTAAAATGAATTATAAACAAAATTAATTGACCAACAATTATTAGGTATCTGCTATGTTCAATGAACTGGGGATAGAAGCACAAATAACAAAACATCGTTTTTCATGATCTCTTCAGGGTATATAGACACAGTAGTAGTAGTATTGCTACATCAGAGAGTATTCACATCTTTATTGCCCTTTGGCCTAATTCCAAATTACTCTTCAGAAAGGTTGGATGAGTTCACAGCTCCACCAATAGTGTATTTGTGTCACAGATTTCCTATATCCCTTCCAACATTGTTCATTGTCCTTTCTGGTCATATTGGCTAGTCTGCAAGGTGTAAAGTGGTACCTCAGAGATGCTTTAATTTGCATTACTCTAATAAATAAAGATTTAGAGCAATTTTTTCACATGACTATAGAACACTTTAATTTCCCCATTTCTAAATTGCCTCAGCATATACAGTGACCATTTGTCAATTGGGGAATGACTTTTTTTAAAATAAATTTGACTCTGTTCTCTATATATTTTAGAAATGAGAACTTTGTCAGTAATACTAGTTGGAAACATTGTTTCCTAATTTACTACATTTCTTTTGATCTTGGTTACAGTGGTTTTGTTTGTGCAAAAGCCTTTTAATTTAATGTAATCAAAATTACCTAGTTTGTTTTTCATCGTGTTCTCCATCTCTTCCTTGGTCACAAACTGATTCCCTTTCCATAGATCAGACAGGTAAACTATCCCTTGTTCTCCTAGCTTGTTTATAATATTTTCTTTTATTTCTAAATCCTGTATGCATTTGATCTTATCTTAGTATAGGTTGATCCAAATTTCTGCCATACTAAATTCTATTTTTCTCAACAGTTTTTATCAAAGAGCGAGTTTTTATCCCAAAAGCTGAACTCTTTAAGTTTATAAAAAATGAGATTACTATAATCATTTCCTGTTATCTCTTTTGCACCTTATTTCTTAGTCAATACCAGACAGTTTTGATGACTGGTGCTTTATAATTTTGGATCTGGTAGGGCTAAGCCATCTTCATTTGCCCTTTTTATCATTAAATCTCTGGAAATTGTTGACTTTTTATTTTTCCATATGAATTTACTTGCACTTTTTTTCCCTAGCTCAATGAACTATTTTTTTTTTTTGGAATTTTGATTAGTAGGGCACTAAATAAATAGCTTAATTTAGGTAGAATTGTCATTTTTATTATATTAGCTTGGCCTATGCATGAGAAGTTGATTTTGCCCAGTTACTTAAACCTGATTTTATTTGTGTGAGAAGTTGTTTTATTTATTTTAATAGAATTTCTGAGATTGCCTTGGCCGTTAGACTCTGAAATGTTTTATATTGTTTAAAGTTACTTTGAATAAGAATTCTCTTTCTAGCTCTTGCTGCTGTATCTTGCTAGCAATATATATATATATATATATATATATATATATATATATATATATATTTGTATGTATATACTGAAGATTTATGAGGGTTTGTTTTATATACTGAGACTTTGCTAAAGTTGCTAACAGTTCCTAGTAGTTTTTAAGATGATTTTTTAGGATTCTAGGTATACCATTATGTCATCTGCAAAAAAAAGTGAAAGTTTTGTTTCTTCCTTCCCAATTCTAATTCCATTTTTTTCCTCTCTTATTGCTGAAGCTAACATTTCTGATACAATATTAAATGTTTAGTGGTAGTAACAGGCATCCTTGTTCCACCCATGTTCTTATTGGGAATGCCTCTAGCTTATCCCCATTGCATATAACACTTCTTAATGGTTTCAGATAGATAATGCTACTAATTCTAAGGAACAATCTATTTATTCCTATGGTTTCTAGTGTTTTTTAGAAGGAATGTATTTTGTCAAAGGCTTTTTCAGCATATATTGAGAAAATCATATGATTTCTGATAGGTTTGTTATTGATATAGTTAATTATATTAACAGAATTCCTAATATTGAACTAACGCTGCATTCTTGGGATAAATCCTGCTTGGTCCTAGTAAATTATCCTAGTGATAACTTGCTATAATCACTCTGCTAAGATTTTATTTAAGATTTTTTTTATTTTTTGCAAGGCAATGGGGTTAAGTGGCTTCCCCAAGACCACACAGCTAGATAATTATCAAGTGTCTGAGGCCAGATTTGAACTCAGGTTCTCCTGACTCTAGGGGCCGGTGCTCTATCCACTGTCACCTAGTGGACCCTATTTAAGATTTTTGAATCTATTGTCTTTATAGAGATAGATCTATAATTTTCTTTATTTGTTTTGACTCTTCCTGGTTTAGGTATCAGAGCTATATTGCTGTCATAGAAAGAGTGTGGGAGTTACATCTTCACCTATTTTTCCAAAGAGTTTATAAAGACTTGGAACCAATTGTTCCTCAAATATTTGAAAAAATTCTGCTTGTGAATACATCTATCCCTGGAGATTTTTTTAAGGTAGTACAATAATGACTTACTGAATTTATTTTTCTGACATAGGGTTATTTAGGTATTTAATTTCCTCTTTATTTGCGCTGCACAACTTATGTTTTTGTAAATATTTATCACTTAGATTAACAAATTTATTGGCATACAGTTAGGCAAAATAATTCCAAATTATTACTTTAATTTCCTCCTCATTGGTGGTAAGTTCACCTTTTTCATTTATGATACCAGTAATTTGGTTCTCTTCTTTTTATCAAATTAACCAGAGGTTTAACAATTTTATTTGTTTTTTTTTCATAAAACCAACTCTTGGTTTTATTTATTAGTTCAATTATTTTTTGCTTTCAATTTTATTAATTTCTCCTTTAATTTTTAGAATATCTAATTTGTTATTTAATTTGGGGATTTTATTCTGCTCTTTCTCTAATTGTTTTTTAGTTGCATGGTTATTTCATTGATTTCCTCTTTCTCTGATTTATTCATGTGAGCATTTAAAGATATAATATATTCCTGGACAACTAATTGCTTTGACTGTATCCCATAAGTTTCACTATGTTGCCTAATTATTGACATTATTTAGTATGAAATCATTAATTATTTCTCTAATTTGTTGTTTGATCCACTCATTCTTTAAAATGAGCTCATTTAATTTCCAATTAGTTTTAGGTCTCTCTGTCCCTGGCATTATGATTTTTATTGCATTATGATCTGAGAAGCATATATTCACTATTTCTTCCTTTCTGCATTTGATTATAATGTTTTTATGCCCTAGTCCATGATGAATTTTTGTGTAAGTGCCATTTTTACTGAAGAGGATAAAAGTATATTCCTTTCTATCGCCAATCAGTTTCCTCCAAAAGTCTATCATGTCTGGGTTTTCTGACATTCTATTACTCTCCTTAACTTCTTTCTTGTTTATTTTATGGTTAGATTTATCTAAAACTAAGAAGGGAGGTTGAAGTCTCCCACCAGTAGAGTTTGCTGTCTATGTCTTCCTGTAACTCATTCAACTTTTCCTCTAAGAATCTGGATGCTATACTACTTGGTACATGCATATTTACTATTGAAATTGAAATATGGTACTTTAGGAGTGTGTAGATTCCTTCCTTATCTCTTTTAATGAGATCTATTTTTGCAGCTACTCTGTCTGAGATAAGGATTGCTACCCCTACTTTTTTCACTTCAGCTGAAGCAAAATATATTTGCTCTAACCTTTTACTATTGATCTATATGTACTTTGTGTTTTAATGAATTTCTTGTAAGCAACTTACTGTAGGATTCTGGGTTTTTAATCCATTCTGCTAATCATTTATGTTTTATTGGAGAATTCATCCCATTCACATTCAAAGTTATTATTAATAACTCTTTATTGCCCTCCCTGCTATCTTCCCTCTGTTTGTATTTTTCTCCATTTTTCACTTTATCCATATTCCCCAGTATTTTTTCTGAATACCACCACCTTCAGTGTGTTTGCTATCTTATATCTTATATCTATATATCTATATATCTTATATGCTATATTATATCTTATATCCCCTTTCCATTTGCCCCTTCGTCCTTCCTTTCCTTCTGTTAGTTCTTCTTTTCCTCCCCCTCCCCCTTTCCTCTTTTAATACTTGAAAAGTAAGATAAGTTTCTTAGCTTTAAGTAAGTGTGTGTATGTTAACTTTAAGCCAAAACTGATGAGAGTAAGATTCAAGCAGTTCTCACCTCCTCCTCCCTTTATCCCCTCTACCAAAATAGTTCTTTAAGGCTTCATGTAATGTGATTTTTCCCCATTCAATCACTTCCATCCTCCCGTCTCTTTACTATCTCCCCTTTTTTAAGGAGATAATGTTTTTAAATCATTCTATCAGAGTCACAGATAAGTCATGAGCCCATGACTTCTGGCTAAGTATATGTTCTCTAATAGATTTACAATTCTGAAGCATTAGGAGAATCTTTTTTCCAGGTGGGGATATAAGCCAGTTTCATCTTATTGGACAACACTTTTTTTTTCTTTTCCCTTTTCTTACCTTTTCGTGTGTTGGTTTTCCTGTTTGAAGTCCTAATTGTATATTTAGTTCTGGTCTTTTCATTAGGAAAAATTGGAAGCCTCCTATTTTTTTGAATGTTCATCTTTTCCCCTTGGAAAAAAAAAAGGCTCAGTTTTGCCAGATAGTGAATTCTTGGCTGCATTCTAAGCTCCCTTGTTCTTTAGAATATTGCACTCCAGCTCCTTTAATCCCTTAATGTTGACACATCCAGGTCCTGTGTGATCCTCATTGTGGATGCTTGGTATCTAAATTGTTTCTTTCTGGCTGCTGGCTTGGTTACAATATTCCTTGTTGTTTTTGTTTTGGGATCCCTTTCTGGAGGGGATTGATGTATTCTTTCAATAACTATTTTGCCCTTTGGTTCCATGATATTGGGGCAGTTTTCCAGCACTAATTCCTATAATATTGAGTCCAGGCTTTTTTTTCTTCAGTGTTTTCAGGAAGCCCAATGATTCTTAAAGTTGTCTTTCCTGGATTTATTCTTGAGGTTAGTGGTTTTGCTGATGAGCATTTTCTTCTATCTTTTTTGACATTTTGGTTTTGTATAACAGATTATTGTTGTCTCATGAAGTCATTAGTTTCCACAGATTCCATTTTTTAGAGAAGAATATTTTCTTCATTTACCTTTTGCAACTCCTTTTCCAATGGGTCAATTCTATTTTTGAAGGAGTTTTCCATTTTCCCAATTAAGGTTTTGAGAGAATTATTTTTCTTTTTGCATTTCTCCAATTGTATTCCCTAGGGATTTGCTTTTTTCAATGTGTTAATTTTCTCTTGAGTTTCTTTTCCCAAATTTTCCATTTGAATTTTAAACTCCTTCCTGATCTCTTCTAAGAAGTCTTTCTGGGATGAAGAACAATTCATATCCCTCTCAGAAGTTTTAGCTCTCTCTGCCAGTTAGGATCTTTGTCTTCGATGTAACTTTCAATGGAACCCCTTTCTGCAGGCCTTTCTTTTTCCTAGGATGTTGCGTTCACAGACCCTTTAAAAACCTTAGAGGATTTGCTCCCTGGGATGGCCAGTGGGCTGGCCAGTGGGAGTGCTAAATGCTTTCTCTGGAGTGTCTGCCAACATTTTTTGTGGTCCATTCCCTAGACCTGGGTTTGTGTGTGTGGGGGGGGGGGGGCGGGAGCAGCAGGGTCTGAATTATCCTTGGATAATATGGGCTGGGCCCTTGGGCTAAATAGTTAATCTTATTATTCACTTTGGACTGAGAGAGACCTGTTGGCGACACCTGAGCCTGGTGGGGGTGGGGAGGTTGCTACTCTGTTTTGGGTAGAGTCCTTTTCTCTCACCAGAGTGGGGGGGCTCAACAGGAAACATGGGGACTCTGCTGAAAATATGGGGTACCCAGGCCTGGATTGATGTCTAGCCACCGCACTGGAGCTCTCCCCCAGCTATGCTGCTCTTCTGCCTGCTCACAAAGCCAAAACTTCCAAAGCTGTTCTCAGGTTAGTCCTGAGTGGTCTCACCTCACTGCCCCTTGGTTGGCTCTCTGCTCTCTGTCCCTGGTTCATCCACATTCCTCTGAGGCAGGTCTTGTTGGTAGATATTCTTCTCCTTTGCTCTTTCTGGATTTTGTGGATCTGAATTCTGTTATGAGGCTTGATTTATATTAATTCTGATTGTCTGGCTTCTCTCTGCCATCTTGGCAAGAAGTATCTAGTTCATTTTATTTCTTTATATAATTCTAATTTTTAGATGGCAATACAAGCTTAACGTGACCATACTTAACTACTATAGTTACATTTAGTTTTTTTCTTCCCTTTTTATACAGTTTTTTTGCTTCATTTGGACAGTCAATAATTTTATTCATAGCGAAAATGTTATTGAAGTTAATGTAATTGAAGTTAATCTGTTCCTCCAAGGACAGATAAACTGTTAACTAGTCACTGTAAAAATGATCTCAAATTGAGAAGGTTCTAGTTAAATTAATATTTATAAATGGGCTACAAACCATGTGATTATAGAATCTTTAATCTCCCCACAAATACACTTTATTGATAACCTTCCACCATCACTGCATCAAAGGAAATAGAATACTTAAATAACCCTATCTTAGAAAAAGAAATTAAGCATATAATCAATAAATTCTCTATTAAAAAGTTAAATGACCATTTAAATTTACAAGTGAGTTAAACCAAATATTTAAAAATCATGAATCCCAATATTATATAAACTATATGAAAGGTAGTTAAAGGGAGAGAACAGAAACAAAAAAAAAACTATTGAAAAATTTTCTTAATGAATATCAATACAAAAGTTTGATTAAATACTAGCAAGGTGATTATAACAGTATATCACAATAATCATTTACTATGATCATGTGTCTACATCCAAAGTGGAAAATACCAGTAATACATTTCTGGTTCAATTTTAGGAAATTTATTAGCATCATTATCAATAATTACATCAATAATTGACCAGCAGCAAAAATCAAATAATTATCTCAGTAGAAATAGAAAAAAGCTTTTGACATAATACAACATTCATTACTTTTAAAAACATTAGAAGTTATGAGAATAAATGGAGCCTTTTCTAAATTGATATATAGTGTCTAAATAAATTAAGATCAAAGATTATCTTTAATACAGATAAATCTGAAACCTTCCCAATAAGATCAGGAGTGAAGCAAAAATGTTCATTATTTCCACTATTGTTCAATATCATATTTTATATATTAACTATAGCAAAAAAGACAAGAAAAAAATTGAAGGAACAATATTATGTAATAAGGTAATAAGAGAGAGATGAATACAAAACGAAGGGAACAGAATCAGAAGAACATTGTACAAAATAACAGCAATATTTTAAGAATGATCAACTGTGAAAGATTCAGTTACTTTGCTCCATAAAATGATCCAATCAATTCCAAGTGAACAATAATGAGAAAATATTATCCACCTCCAGAAAGATAAGCACTAAACTCTGAATACTTTTTGCTTATATTTAACTTTATTTTCTTTGTTTTCTTTCATATCACTAATATGAAAATTGATCTGCATTGTTTCACATCTATAATCACTTTCAAATTGCTTGCCTTCTCAAGGAGGACAGGAGGGTAGACGGGAGAGAATTTGGAATTCTAACATTAAAATTTAATGTTAGAAAACTTATGTAATTGGGAATTATTTAATGAATTAAATACAATTATATTTTTAAAAAACAGGTTCATGTCAAAGCCTCTCATGGGAGGATCAAATATAAATGGAGATCGACTATATAATATTCACTAACACATATCATAATGCACACAAAATTTATATAGCATTAGTCTTACCTCAATAAACTTACAATAGGATAGGGGAGATAAGAGATGCAAATAATTATAATCAGAGAGTACTTAATATATGCATCAGGTAAAGAAATATTCATATATATTTAACCTATATACATATGTATGAGCTTGTATGTGGGTGTGAACTCAGGCTATAGTCAAGATCACTTAGAAGCACAATTCATGGACAAGATGATATATAAATTTGATTGCAAAGGATGTATACAATATTTAAAGTATCCAGAGATATTAAATGGTATGAGAAGATAGAAATGAAGATAGCATTCAACACAAAGAGAATATTATGAGCAAAGATGAGAAAGATTAGCTTCAAAACAGTATACCAAAGAAGGCCCAGAGGAAGGAAAAGCTCAAAAATAGCCACATCCAGGAATATAATCAATTGATTAGCAATAAAGTTTTATAACTCAACATATTTAGACTCTATAGGTAAGGACAAGGGCAAGAAAATATAAAGTATGTATTGTATAAAGAGCTGAAATTGTATAATGGCATTAATTCATATTTTATAACTCTTTATGGATCATAGTTTTTCCTCCAAAAGTTACTTTATGAAATTGTCAGAATAAGTAGTATTGTCCCTTTTCTGGTTGAGACAAAACTGAGCTATAAATTGTAATAAGTATTCAAAATTGAATAGGATATGATACCTAACCCTAAGAAGGTTTCACTAATAATAGGGCATGTGACACTTAATCAAATAACCATAATAAGTCAATATTTAATAAATTCCATATTTAAAGAATGAACATGTGAGTTCAGCAGAAAGGAAGATTATTCATGGAGGAGATGATATTTGAATTAGATGCAAAGGATGAGTAAGATGTAAAGAAGTGAAATGGGGGAGGGGAGAGAGCAAAAGAAGGACATTCCAAGTGGTTAATGAATTCCCTCAAAATCATACTTGTAAGTATTCCTTAAAATAAGAAAAAGGAGGGGAAAGAATCTAAGGCAAATTTCCCCCAAAATATCCTAAATCCTTGAAAGATGAGACAACAGTGACAAATTTGTTCAATTATGCTATGGTTATTAATATCAAGTGAGGCATAAAATGAGATGACCTATTTCTACCATGGCATTTGCACCTGTCATGGCAGATGCCTAAAGAAAAATCCAAATGGAAAAAGCATTTCCTATAAATGGTGAGATCACCTGGAAGTTCCTGTTTTCAAATGAAAGTGATTTTTTACTTCATTTAGTCTTAATATATTTTAAAGTCTCAAATAAAATCAATATTTATTCAAAATTGTTGAGCCTAATTATCAACACAGGAAAAAATTGTGAATGTAGGTAGCCTTTTCAGATTATGCTGTATGTTTGGATGGGTACTTCATAAAACTGATCTAAAATATATCACTCGTAAAGACACTTAGTATGTACGATTAACTGGATCCAGAAATAAATAGAAGAGATTGGGGCAGATTGCATTTTTAAAAGTATACTGTGCTTTTATTGTTGCATAACTTCTCTCTTAAAAACAAGACCTCTTTAAACATAAAACTTCTTTTCATGCTGGATACTACAGTCTCCAAAAAATTAAAGTTGTCAGCTAACCAAAAGGCATTGGAGAAACACATGGCAGGTGTGACTAGATGAAGCATATCACCACTGAAGAATTTCCTGTAAAAGGGTTAGAAAGAATATTAGAAAAATGCATCACCAGAAAAGGAGATGGTTAGGTCATGTTAAAAGAGCAAGGGACAACCAATGGAGAGCCAAGTGCTGAAATGATATCCAAGCAAGGGCAAGAAAGTGAGGATGAATCTCACATGTTGACTGGATCAGTTTTGAAATGCATATGTATGAAAAGACATGAATAAGAACTTAGTCAAATATATGAAAGCAGGTACCTAATCCAGTCTCCAGCATAGGTGAAGCTGAATTCAAGCATTCAGTAAATATTAATTGATTGATGATTTATTGGATCACTCTGATGATGATTGTTATTAAAATAAATACCATATAGTATAGTATGTATAGTAATGATAGATATTTTCTAATGACTCAGTCTCTAGTGGTAATTCTAAAACTGTTTTGTGTAATAAGAAAATTGTTGTAATAAGGGTATAACCTCACAAAATGATTCCTTTAAAGAATAATATTCTTTTGGAAGTTTTAGGAATATTTTAAGAAAGTCATCACTTTCTTGGAAAATCGCTTCAGCTTTCTGATCTTTTTTATCTATAAAATAAGGAACATTTTATGATTTATATTCATGTTGCATGCATATTTTTATGTCACTGCATCAATAGATATTTTATTGTATGTTTCTCTGAATGTAATTGAACTTCTGCCTACTGTTTAGAATATTAAATAAGGAACTAGATTGTGCTGAGCAGAAACCCAATCAGAACCTAAGACTGATGCAAGGACTTTACTCATAATTATACATCTTATGAAATCCATATATCTTATCTGAAAACTGTCCCCATACTGATCAATCAGTTAGTGTTTCTATGTTCATTTGATTGTACACGGATATTTGGAGGGAGTGGAACACCTCTTTTTCTTCGGTTTCAGGAAATTTTACCTGTTAACTCCCAACTTGGAAAATCTCTAATCTGCCCTCCAATTAGAAATTAGTTTACCTAACCTTACATTTGGATTGTTTTCTTTTAGTTTGTTGGACTTATTTTATTAATTATTTTGATGTATAAAAATCTGTCACCCCCCACTGTATTTGGGGTCCAGTGCCAAAACTCAGGAAGGCACCTGGTCCCAATTAGTTATGCAATTGGAAAGCATTGCTAACTAAATCAAGATGCTCAGAAGCTCAAAACTTTGGTTCTTCAGTCATTTCATCTTGCACCCACCACATAATGGACCAAATCACTGACATTTGAAAAGAAATTGCATGAGTCTATGATCATAGAGTTACCAATTCAGAGATGAAAGGACCTTTAGAAAGTATTTAATCTAACCTCCTCATGTTAAAGCTGAGACGCTGGGAAATATTGTTATATAGAATTTTGGTATATGATATATATGAATTTCAATATTGCCTCATATATGTTAGTCGACAAGCATTTTTAATCACCTGCCTTGGATCATGTTAGCCCACTGTGCTAAACATTGAGGATATAAAGAAAGGCAAAAGGTAGCCCTGATTCTCAATGAGTAGTTCACAGAGCATTATGGAAGACAACATGCAAACAACCATGTAAAATTAAGATGCATACAATACAAATTTGAGATAATAGAGGGAAGCAATTTGGATTAAGGGGAGTCAAAAAAGGCTTCTTGTAGAAAATGGAAAACTGAAGTTGAAATATGAGGAGGGAGATTATTTCAGCCAGTGAAACTGTCTGGAGATGGATTATATTGGGTGAAGAAGAGTATGGATTTCATTTTCATAGTATCTTCCAGTACCATTGAGGGCAAGGGAGTAGAAATTTAATGTGTAAGAACAATTGAAAAAGTAGAAGTGTACTAGGTTGTAACATTACTGGGGACAAGTCACTTAATATCTTTCATTCTCATTATTTTCCTCTATAAAAATAATCATAACAGCACAGACCTCATTGTTGTGAGGAAAGGGGAGGTAAAGAGATAGGCACGCACTTAGCACCAGTAATATAAAATGAAGCACTTTACAATATTCTCTCATTTGATCCTTACAACTCTGGGAGTAGATGCCATTATGATTCTCATTTGAAGAAACTGAAGAAAACAAATTAGGTGACTTGCTCAAGGTCACTCAATGAATAAATGTTAGACTAGATTTTAACCCAGAACTTCCTGACTATAAGCCTGATGCTCCTTATCAGCCAAGAATCAAATGAGATAACATATGAAAAGTACTCTGCAAAATTAAAGCACTCTGCAAATGCCATTTATCATGGAAAGACTTGACCAATGTCACAAAGAGCCAGCATTTGAATCTAGAACCTCTGGCTCTAAGTTTAGCACTCTCTTCACCTTATCAAGTTACTTTGACTATTATTGATCATGAGATGACAGACTGACTGAAAGACATCTTAGGGAGCATCTAGTTTATCCTCTTCATTTTACAGATTAGGACACAAAAGCCCAGAAATGCTGCGGTCTTACTGGCAATAAGAATTTCTATCTATGTGGTTCATTTCAAAATCACTAGGTTAAAATTTGTACAATTTATTCCCACATTTGATCTGGCTGTCCACCTCTGGTATCCTTTGCCTCCTCTTCTCAGCTTAGTGATCTTTCTGACTTCTTTAAGTGCCAACTAAAATTTATCTTCTATAGGAAGCCTTCCCTGATCTCTCATTCCTAGTACTGCCCTTCCTCTTAATTGCTCCCTATCTATCCTATATATATAGCTTAATAGCATATATTTTGTTTCCATGTTTTCCCACCCCACCCATTAGATTATAAACTCCTTGAGAGAAGAGACTGTTATTTTTTTTTTACTATTTTTGTATCCCCAGGGCTTAGCATAGGACCTGGTCCATAATAGGCACTTAATAAATATTTATTGACTGACTGACCTACAGGCTAAAGCTGAAAAAGCTACCATGTTTATTCAATACCTCATTATTGTTTATCACACATCAAACCAGTTTGTCTGCCTTTCTCTTTCACAATAATACAAGATTAAGTCACCTTGTGGGAAACTGGTCTGCATCGCAGCCTTAGTATGTTTCCCAAACTATGTTCTCTGCTTTCAGCTGTCCCATTCTGCAACAGCTGTTTAAGCCTTTCCCTTAATTAATATCATTCTCCATGTGTTTAGGTCAGAGTACTGTTCCAGTGACCACCACTTCAATCTGAGTGGGTTGGCTGCTTCCCAAGCCTCCTTGTTAGGGACCATGTCCTGCTATTTAATGAAGCTAGAAAGAAAGAAAAGCATGTGTATGTGTGATTCTGTTTTAAGACAATTTCTGTAAATATATCATAATTCTTTATTCCTTAACCTACTATGTTTTAGAGCAGAAAAGTATTTCTTATAAGACAAATATCACTTGGAATGCTATAATTTAAACACATATTTGTGATTAAATATTTAAAAAGATACAATATATTTATGTGTTTGGTTCATGTTTTTATGAGTACATTGGAAGCACTCTGTAAAAGTATG
Organism: Macrotis lagotis; assembly: GCF_037893015.1. Lineage (NCBI taxonomy): Eukaryota > Metazoa > Chordata > Mammalia > Peramelemorphia > Peramelidae > Macrotis > Macrotis lagotis. Next base: position 109,409,135 of record NC_133660.1, read on the forward strand.
AATTTTTATGGTATCCATTAGTAGAGCTCTCTTTGAACACGGTTCCTAAATTTTCAGAGCTTCTAGATTTTTTCCATTGAACAGTATAGAAGTGCCCTTTCAATAATGACTTATTTTTTCAGTGGAAATTACTTAACTGTGTTTTAATTAGTTGGTGACAAATGGGGTTCATTACTAATTTCTAATAATACACTATTACTCATTATCTGGATAATGAATGTTTTCCAATATTCTGCAATCCAACATCCAAATCATATACTCTCTTTAGGTCAATAAACCAAACATTGTACAATTAGAAATAACCCAGGGTTACTTTTCATTGGGATTTTTTGAAGATGGATATCTGCTATACCAAACAAAAGCAGTAAAAACTAGGGTTACTTGTCACTTAGCCTGTGAGGTACACATACCATCTCAGTTAATGATTTACTGGCCTTAAGTTATAAACAGTCACAACAACAAACCCCAACCTGTTCCAATCTAAAAGGATCTCATAGTTCTCATAG